>NC_061116.1:67943553-68036005 GCF_002878395.1 Capsicum annuum
TTATATATATATATATATATATATATACTAATTTATAAAACATATACACATGTATATATTAAATATATACTACTTTAGAGTTTATAGAAAATATATACACATATATACGTACCATTCAATATATGTACTACTTTAAATAAAACATACACTACAAGATATATACTACAATACACACACACACACACACTATATATAGTTATATAATACATTATACAAGATATACACATGTATACGTTAAATATATACTACTTTAGAGTCTATAGAAAATAGATATACATATATACATACCATTCAATATATGTACTACTTTTAAATAAAACATATACTACAAGATATATACTACAATATATGTACTAAAATATACACACACACACTATATATAGTTATGTACTACTTTCTATAAGATATACACATGTATACGTTAAATATATACTAATTTAGAGTCTATAGAAAATATATATACATATATACGTACCATTCAATATATGTACTACTTTAAATAAAACATATACTACAAGATATATACTACAATATATACATGTATATATATATATACTAATTTATAAAATACATAGACATGTATACCTTAAATATGTACTACTTTAGAGTATATAGAAAATATATACACATATATACGTACCATTCAATATATGTACTACTTTAAATAAAGGGGAAGGGACAAAAATAACACATAAAACTAAAAAAATACCACAAAAATAGCACCCACAATTAAATACCCACTAAATAGCCACTCTCAGTATAAACAGTGTATCATTTCATCTTCTTCTCCACGCTTTTCTCCATTCCAACCATATAATGGATTTCACGTAGAAATTAGAAAAACAAAAAACAAAATTCAACCCACCAAAATTCGACCATTTCCAATCTCAGATACCAAAATTTAAATCTTCACCAAATACAACAAAAAATTAACAGAAAAAAACAAAAAAAACCCCAAAAAACCCATCACCAAAATCTACAGATACACATGTTTTTTAGCAAAAAATATGTGATAACATTGGAATGTTCCTTCAAGAATTTGCTACTATTGAAGATTACACACTCTCTGATTTTCCAATTTGGTCTACTTGGTTGATTTTCAATTCAACTGGTGCAGTTTTCCCACTCTACACCATTGAAGAAATTACTCAACTTTCTCTTCATCCTTTCTGCGATTACTACAAATTCACTGGTAAAGCAAAATTAACACTCAATTTTTATGGTACTTTTGTTTGTTTATTTTTATGGAGTATTTTTTGTTGTTGTTGTTGTTGAAGGATGGGAGCACCATTATGTGTCAAAAAGAAGGTACCATTTGATTATACCGGCAAATGAGAACTGGAAAAAGCTATTGGGAAGTGATTCATTTGAAATTGGCAATCATGTTTTTCATGGTTTGATTCATTGTAATGGTTATGGTAATTTGATTTCCATTAATGGAGTTAATGAGGATTTAAATTTTGTATATGCTTGCACAAATTTTCACAAAATTTTAGGTTAAGTTAACAAATTCACGAATAACGAATTACTGTATAAGCTTGCACAAATTTTCTCTGTAAAAGGTATATTTATATGGTATATATACTGTATCAACGTGGCATAAAAGAGTATCAATTGGGTGTAGGGACTGCATGTGATTGCATAGAATTTCCTTTCTGTTTTTTAAAAAGTGTATCAATATAGTATAAAAGTGTATCAATTTGGTATAAAAGTGTATCAATTGAGTATAGAGACTGTATGTGCCCAATTGGGCCAAATGGCTAAAAAGGGAAATTAATTTAGCCGACTGGCTACAGCATGTCCACCTTTTCACATGTGGGCTATTTTTTTTTAAATGGTCATGCCATGTCCTTTTTTCCTTTAAATAAAACACATACTACAAGATATATACTACAATATATATATATATATATATATATATATATATATATATATATATATATATTCATACTAATTTATAAAACATATACACATGTATACCTTAAATATATACTACTTTAGAGTCTAAAGAAAATATATATACATATATATGTACCATTCAATATATGTACTATAAATAAAAAATATGCTACTTAATATAATAAATTAACAATACTTGAGGTTTTGAACTTAAAAGAAATTTATTTTTTCATTATGTGCATATATGATTATATGTTTGTTATGTTTAAATTTTGTTTGTCTATTACTTAATGTAAAGCTTGATAGTAAATTAGTAATATAGTAAAACTAAGTATTTAATTTAAACTAGAAATTCAATTTAAATCATTAAATGGAAAAAATTACAAAGTAAGGAGTGAATGAATGTTATATTTTATTGATTGCAAAATGATTCAAAATTTATAATATACATGAATGAAAAATCTACAAAGTTTTCATCATTTTTTCCAACTCATCCATGTTAACATTAATGGAAACTTGCATTGGATAGTCAAAATCAATGGGGGCAAAACCATGCATTGGAATTGATTGTGCTGAGTTCTCCCTTGAAGTCATAATTTCTTGAAGATTTTGTTCGTCTTTCGGCTCCACCTCCATTCTTTGATTTTTTCATTTCGCTCTAATCCAATCTCTAAGGCAAACAAGAACATTCATAGCATTGCTTCCAAATGAGTGTCAATTATCTCCTAGCTGTTGTCGTCCCTGACTAAAAGCGCTCTCCGATGCAACGATTGACATTGGAACATTTAATATATCTCTAGTTAATCTTGAAAGCACAAGATATTGTGTTTCATTATTCTTCCACCAATCCAACATGTTGATCCATCATCTACGATCCTCTATCAGCGTTCGAAGATAATACTTAAGCTCTTCCCGAGAAGCTGTTGTGTAAGTTCCCTCCTCAAAACTGTTCCAAACATTTAAATCATGAAAGTAATCAGGAAAACCACTTTGTGCCGGCGTTTTAGAAGATGATGGATCCTCAGAAGGATGAGGAGCGGCAATTGGAGTGATATTTGTCAGTACAACTAAATCAAGTAAATCAGCATAATGGTTATATAATTTATCTATGTAAATGTTCGCATCACTCATAGACGTATACAAATCTGGTTGTTCTTGTTCTTCATCATCAGAATCATTGATAGTATTTATCTCTAAGTTAGAATAAATAAGAGTACTAAAGTGGCACATAGTAGTATATTTCATATATGGATTTAGTATAGCACCAACCAAGTAAATAGGGGGAATCAATTTTTTTTTAATTTAGCAAACATAGAACCAATAACTTCTTTATAACCTTCTTTATTCTTATATTTTTTGAGCAAAGAAGAAATATCGGTTATATATGCTAAAATATTACAAACAATAGGATAATAAGAACTGAAAAATTCAACCGTAGAAATATAAATATTTTCCAAAAACTTAACAAGATCATCAATTACAGCCCAATCAGAATCATGTAGCATTCATTCAGCCGAATCAACAAATAAACCACAATGTTGTTAAAAGTTAGTATAATAGAAACTCTATAAGCATGACAAGTTTTTAAATAATCATACATAGCATTCCATCTAGTAGCGCATTCTTCAGGCATCAATATCGGTCTAAGTCCATTTTGTTCGCATTTAACTTTAAATTCTCTAATTCTTTTTCTTCGATTATTTCCTTGAATAAAACCAAAAACAAGCTGAATTTTTTTCAATATAAAACTCAAAAAATTCAAGACCATCTCTTACAATTAAATTATATATATGACAAACATACTTAACATGAAATATTTCAGGTAACGGCGGAGAGAGACTAGCTTTTAACTTTGTAATAGCAGTCTAGTTGTTAGAAGTATTATCAAAAGCAATACATAAGACTTTTTTTTCAATACCATAAAATTCTGCAACTTTACTAATCGAATCAGCAATAAATTCTCCAGTATGTCTACGATCTTTATCAGACAAAAAAGCTAGAACATATTTTTGCATAATAAAATTACTATCTATCCAGTGACAAGTAATGGTTAAATAATTATTTTTATTAACAGCACGATCAAGATCAGAAGTTAGAGACATTCTACATTGAATATCTTTTAATAATGTAGATAAATAAAAAACTTATTGTGAATAAAGTCTAAAAATATCAGCCCGACAAGTACTTCTAGGAATACCATTAAACATAAGATTATTAATTGCTTGAATATAATGAATAAAAGCGTTCGAAGAAGGAAAACTGAAAGGCAAATAACCCATAGCTACCATTTTTGCTATTTCTTCCCGGTCCCTATATTTATTATAATTCTTAATTACCTGACCAGTTGCTGGGTCCATTCTAGTTTGTGTTGTTCCACCAACAACCTCACCACCTTGTGCAATAAATCACTCTCTTTCGTGATTATCATTTATATGTCTCATTAACGTACCCGTACCCCTTTAATTGCCTATTTTTTTATGCTCATATACTTGTTGACAAATATTGCATTGCACCTTAGTCTCTCCTTCTATATGTGTAAAAAATTATCATGCAACACTAGTTGTTCTATGAGCTCTTGGGGCACGGGGAGGACAATTAATCGATTTAGATCTAACATTAGCATTTCCTACTGCGGGGCACGGGGAAGACGATTAATCGATTTAGATCTAACATTAGCATTTCCTACTGCGGGTGTCTCACCAATATTTTCATCATCTTCTTCTAAATTAACCGCATCTACTTCATTTTCTTCTTCTGTACCATAATTTTTTTGAGTTTCTGCATAATTCATATCGTGAGCACCTACACCTACTTCTTTCTCAAAAGGTTGACTAAGCAGTACCGGAGGCACACGGGTATATCTACTACTTGAACTACCTCTACTGCCAGTAATTTGATTTTTACTACCACTACCACTTCTGGGACAAATTTTTTTGACACTTTTAGTGGCAAGATTTCTTAATTTATCCATAATATAAAATTATAAATCAAACTAAAAAAATTCAAAATACATAAAAATAATAAAATTAAATATTCAACAATAATACACTAATTAAAAATTAAAAGTAAGAGATGGAATGACAATACCAAAATTTGAAAGTATCCGAAAGTTGCGACTTTAGAAACTTCCACTCGTACTTTGTAATCGCAAAATTAAAAAATTAAATTGAGCACTTTAGGAAATATATAGAAATATAGAATATTTGAGAATTGAGATTTGAGAGAGAATGAGATTTGAGAGAATGAAAATTGTGTGAAAAATAATTTGAAAATGTAGGGTATTTATAGAAATTTTTTGGGGGTTTAAAAAATATTTTGAATAATTTTTTTTTAAATTAAAAAGGCCAAAATAGCCTCTTTTGGGTCCAAACGGCCATATAGCCATTGGGCCCAATGGCTACTTTGGCCCAACAGTCAAAAACCCATTATTTTTTAAAAGAACAATATTTAGGCTGGGCCGGTTAACTGGCGGGCCTGGGCCAGTTTTGGTCCAGGCCAGATTAACTGGGTCCAAGAATAAAGTTGGCCCAGCCCGGGATCCGAAACCCTACAGTCCGGGGGTTGACCGGGTTGGGTCATACCGAGCCAGTTTGCTAAATGGGCTGGGTCGGGTCAAACTGGCCCATTTGACACCTTTAAGGTTGACAATAAACGTACAAGTGATCATCTTATATCGATGCATCTTAATAGATCACATGACTGATAAATGAGCACATATTCACCTTTTATATTTTTCAGAATTTAGGGGATCGAACCCCAACATTAGTTGGTCCAACCAACTTATTATGAGAAAAAGCAAAATTAAAAGTAATGAATTTTCTAATTCTTCAATAGATGTTCAATACTCAGTATGCACATCTTTGGGATGTCGTAATCGTTCATGTCAATTTATGAACTTTTATTCTAGCAAACTCTAAATTTACCATGACATGTACTTTTTACTTTAGTAAATTTTAAATTTACTATTACATGAATAAATTTCAGATTTACTACTTTAGAAGTAGATTTCAAAATAATTTTTCTCAATTAATCTGCCTTTTTCGGATGTGAGTTGTGATACCACCACAATCAAGTGTACGTTTGTATTGATAAGCTTTTCTAGATATTATCACATTCCCCCAGGAAATGGATCTATGCTTATAACAATCAAAATTTTTATTAGTCGGGAATAAAATATAATTGTGCCTTAAGCCAATCATATTTTGATAGTTTATAACCTCTTTCATGATATTGCTACTTCAGGAGCAAATTGAGACATACAAATAATGTAGAGGATTTTTCTCTAACATATCTTATAGACATAATAAGCGTGTGAAAATATTATCACTTTTGGGGATTATTATCATAGTGTCCCTTCACGCTTATATTCGTACATTCAATCACTTGTCTTCTTTCAGTCATATTCTGCACTACTACCACATTCACTTAAGAGAATGGAGCATATTCGATTGGACATGTCTCATGAATTTTGACAAACACCCATTATTTTGCCTAAACCATCATAATATCATCAATATGGTGTATTGAGATTCAAACTCAATATCTTATCCATATAAAAAGGAGTCTTAGGCTATAACTTGATGGGACTTGAACCCAACATCTTATCATCTTGGTGCATTAGAACTTTTAACTCAATGTCTTACCCTCTTAATGAGATGAGATTTAGATTCATCATCATATCTCTTAACAACATCATTCTTCGTGAACAAATTTAAAGCATAAGTGGTTCCAAACCATTTTTTCTCAAATCTAACAATAATTATATTATTAGCAGTAAAAGACAAATAACATAAGGAATTACGAACCTTGAAATTATCTTTAGATTTATAATCTCATCTTATTTTGCAGAATCTCGTGCTGATAACATGTTATGAAATATAAATCGAAGAAGAAGATGAATAGAGAGAGAAAAGAGAGTGATTATTATTTTGCTTGAGAGGTTTCTTGATGAGTTGAATTACAATGAAGGAAACCCCCTTTATTTATAGGGGAAAACTAACTTTGGGGTTTCTAACTTTTTCATAAATAGATATTCACTATATATGGTAAAGTAGACGTTCACTATATATAATAATATATTTATAATAATTAGTAAATTGTAATTAAGCAACTTATATAAATAATATTATAATAATCAAAGAGGCATCCCAAAATAAAAAAAATATTATGAAAAAGATGTTATCCTTAAAAAAATATACACAATTAATTTAAATAATATAAATAATAATATTATTTTAAAAATATTTATGGTTTCACTACTATTAGTAAATCAAGAAAGTATTACAAAAATCTATTCGATAACAACTAATTAAAAAAACAAGTAACTTATGTGGAAAATATTATTATGACCAATGAGTCATTACAAAATAAAAAAAATATTATGAAAAATATGTCATCACTCAAAATATGTATATAATTAATTTAAATAATAATATTATACAAAAAAATATTTATGATTTGATTACAATTGACTAAATCAAGAAAGTATCAAGAAATATCAATTAAGAGAATAACCAAATAGTAATCAAACAGGTTATATGGAAAAAAAATTATAATAATCAAAGAGTTATTCCAAAATTAAAAATATTATGAAAAAGATGTTATCACTCAAATGGTAATTTTGGACTACAAAATGGAAGGAATTTATTTCAATATATTTCAAGTAACTTATGTTAAAAAAATATGCATTCATATTTATTGGAAGGATTTCCATTCGATATATTTTAAGTAATCTATATTTAAAACAATATGCATTCATATTTAATGAAGGATTTTCAGAATTAAGAATAACTATCAATAAGTAATTACACCATCATTTTATATTAGGAAATGAATATGTGATAGATTTGGGTTAACCTTTTTATTATATAGAGAGATGGACCAACCTCTCTCTAAAATCCCACATCAACAAAAATCCCTTGGAGTTATGACCACCTCCCTTTCCTAACCTCGGACCCCACCAGAACCACCAGATATCCTCGATGGCCATATGGCCATAGACCCCTATGTAACCCCTCTTTAGTGATATAGTGAGGGAGAAAATCTCTCAAATCTCCCCTTTACTTGACCAAGAATTAGTAAAGGGACTCAATTCATTCCATGATGATGGAGAGGTAGATGGACGAATCATACTATCCCCAGATGAGAAATAGAGGTTCTATTCCCCTTGGAAATACTCATTGATTATCAAACTACTGGGTAAGAAACTTCACCATCAGTATTTGAAAAAGAAATTAATCAATCTATGGAAACTTAAGGAATCTTTCCCCTTGATTGATCTGGGGCTAGAATATTACACTGTCAAATTTTTAGATTTTGAATCGCAAAAGAGGGTTTTACAGGAGGGGCCTTGGTTTATGGCCGGATCTTATCTTTCAATCCAGATGTGGAAACCAAATTTCGTACCCAAGGAATCCCTAATCGAATCTACGACGATCTGGCTTATTTTCCCCAGCTACCCATCGAGTTCTACGATAATTAAATCCTATAGAGGGTGGGTCGTAAAGTGGGTAAATTACTCAAGGTCGATGCTTGTACCTCCTCAACCCTCAGAGTCAGATTTGCAAGAATCTATGTACGGGTGCTACTGGGAACCCTGTTGAAATCTTCAATAAAGATCGAAAACCATATGCAAGCAATCCACTATGAGGGTGAAGGTTTTCTTTGCAAAGCATATGGATGTTTGGGGAATACCCTTAGTAATTGCCCAATAACCCCATTCGGTTAAAAGGTCATTCCATCAAAGGTCAAAGTTTCATCATCAACAGTGAAGAAAGAATGGACGATAGTCAATTTTAATCAAAAAGGAAAGACTGGATACAATCAGGTCAAGAAAGCAAAACAAGATAGAATAACATCAGGATTAAGAGATTTGACGCTGTTTCTGGTAAGTTCCTCGACCCAAAATCCACTGATACACTTCAGGCGCCGCTACCGGTAATATCCCACTGGTAGTTAAAGGTAAGTCCTCGAATTCCCCCTAACCTTAATGGACCAGGTCCTTCTAGGCTCAACTTGATATCTGGGCCCAAAAAGGATATGGCAAGTAGCCAGCCCACTTCTACTGGACAGATTCGGCCTGTTACCTCCCCTACCCCTGGGCTGACAAATGGGGACCCTTTTACTAATAAAAAGGCCCGAACATCTAGGGATGGCTAAATCTGAGTGAAATTGGTAATTTCCCATTGGCCCAACCCAACTCTACTATCTTTGCCAGTAATCTTTTTGTTGTTAAGCTGGATAAAACCTCAAACCTCTCTCTCCTTCTCTAAACACCTGATATCTCCTCTAAATGTGCTTTGTCTGCGCACATCAATCAAAGAGCTGAGGGTATCTTTTCCAACATAACCTCATTTAATGCTAAACCAGTTAGTAATGATGGAAGCCACAGAGTCTCCCCTTTGGACACTTTAAAAGAACTCTCACAAGGAAAGTAATCCTGTTACTGTTACTTCCGTCTCTCTCCATTCTTTCTCTCAAGCTTACAATGTCTTTATTGAGCCAGGATCATCTCCCACCTCTGGTCATCTCCACCAAACCACTGGAACCAAATCATTTTTTAACTTCTTGGTTAAAGATTTTCCTATCCTAACATACCATTCCCCTAAACCTAAATATGGGGGAAGGTACCTCATACTCCTAATACAAGACCCCTATTACCTAGCTCAACTGGTAAGAAAGGGCATAAAATAGGGCCTGACCAACTATGGTCAGAATGTGTAGATGACCACGAAGAGGAGCATCATCGATCAAGGACTGGCGACCAGTTGGTCAACAGACTTGATCATAGCAGAAATATCCAACATGAGTCAAAGCCTGCCCTTTTTCCCTCCCAAAAAGCTGGAATTGCTGACGGAGGGTCTTTTTTTTTGTGTAAAACTCAGGGGATCCCCCAACCCCAGACCCATTTAAATCCTCTACCTCGGGTACCATCCTCACTATCATTAGAGATGATGGAATGAGAATGGACTCTGGAAGCCTTGAGAGAAAGCAACAGGGAAATGGAAAACATCCTGGCCTCCTTGAAAGCTCCACACACAGAAGTCATCACTCTAGAAAAACCTCTCTCATAATCTTTTGAGGACCTTACCAGTGAACTCTTGCTAATCCTCCTACCAATGGAGCTTAACAAGTTTGATCTAGAACTAAATCTCCCAGGAACATATATCTTCTATTCCACAAAGTTAAACCTACTATCCAGAAAGAGAAAGGAACTAATAAATGCCCCTTCTCCCCTACTAAACAAAGGCAAGAGCCTAATAAAGAATCTTCAACCACCTCAAGCCAACCCTATGATAAACATAATAATATGGAATATTAGAGAGGCAAACAACACCGATCTTAGAAGACATTGCCAAGCCATGATCAACATCTATGAGCCCACTCTCTTAGCCCTCTTTGAGACTTGTATGGCTGATCATAAGGGTATTGTTCAGACTCTTTGCTTTAATAGCTAAATCTAATTTCCAGCCACTAAAAACTTTGGAGGTATTGTCATTATGTGCGACAGTGCCTCCATCTCTATCCAAGATATAGCTATTCACTTTTAGGGCATACATATTGCTGTGAAGGTAAGAAACCCTCCTTCTAATTGGGTTTTTAGTGCTATTTATGCTAGTACTAACTTTAATACTCTAAAGTCTCTGTGGGGCTATCTCATTAATTATTCTAATTCCTTTAATACTCCCAACAACACCCCCTATCTTATTGGAGGTAATTTCAATGAGGTCCTTAGGGCCTCCGAGAAATTTGGGGGCAACAACATCAAAAGGAATAGGGTCAATAATTTTTGGAACTGCATTAATCAATAAAACCTGACTGATCTAGGCTTTATATGTAGCAAATTCACCTAGACCAATAAAAGATGTAGGAATAGGAGGTCCCCGATCTTAGAAAGACAGGATAGATATTTTACTAAAGATGAGTGGTTACATCTTTTCTTGGACACTACTATTACTCACCTTCCTATGTCCCACTCTAATCACTACACCCTCCTTATTAATCTTCACAAACCTTTTTCTAAACCTGATAAACCCTTTAGAGTTGAATCCATATGGTATTCCCATCTTAGTTTTCTCTAGATTGTTTAGAATTTTTTTGGGGGGGACACCCCTTTGTTAATGATACCTTATATTTCCAGGAGCAAGCTCAAAACTGTAATAGGATTACCTTTGGTAGTATCTTAAAAAAAAGGGACATCTTAGTTAGACTCTCTGGCATTTAAAATCCCCCCAGCTACCCTACCAGTCTCTTTCTCCAAGACCTGGAAAGAAATATCACTAGGAAGTTTAGTCTCATTCTTAGGCAGGAACAAGAATTCTAGAGACTTAAATCCAAAATATCCTGGTTTGCTTAGAGTAATTCCAATACCAAGTTCTTCTATACCTCTACACTTAGTAGAAGAATAAAAAATAAGATTAATGTTTTAATGGATGAGGGTGGTAATTGGATGATCTCCCCTCCCTAAATCCATCAACCATCATATTGTATCCTATTATCACTCTCTTTTCATGATTGGGCATAACTCCTTCTTCATGTCTTGTCAAGCTAATCCTTCTTCAAAGGGATCTCTCCATTCTGATGATCACTCATTTCTTGATAGCATTCTCTCCACTGAGGAGATTAAAAACACCATCTTTTCTTTTAACCTGACAAGGCCCCTGGTCTGAATGGCCTTCACCCTTTTGTCTACCAAAGATACTGGAATATCCTTGGGCCTCCTGTCATCATATTCTGTGAGAAAACTTTCCCTAAAGGCATTATTGACCCTAAGGTAAATTCCAACTACCTTTGTCTCACTCCTAAATACCTAAATATTTCCAGTCTGAAAAATTTTAGGCCTATTGGACTTTGTAATACCCAATATAAGCTCATCACCAAAATTATAGCTAGAAGACTTAAATCTCATCTGACTTAGATTATTGGTACTAGTCAAGATGAATTCCTTTCTAACCGAAGGACCTCTGACAATGCTATCATTGTCTAGAAAGTGATCACTCATTTCTAGAAAATAAAAGGCAAGCAGGGTAGTATGGTCTTGAAAATTGACCTATAAAAAGTCTTTGATAGAATTGAGTGGTCCTATCCATTTTTTCAATATCCCCCATAAATGTCCTCTCCCATCATGTCCTGCATCTCTTCTTCCACTATCTCTATTTTTATTAATGGAGAAAAGACTAGTTTCTTCTAATCCACCAGAGGTATAAAGCAAGGAGATCCCATTTCCCCTTATCTTTTTATTATGTGCATGGAGCTTCTCTTTAGGAGAATTGACTATGAGATTGACATTTTGAATTGGCACCCCATTTTTATCAGCAATAGAGATCCTAAGCTCTCTCATCTCTTCTTTGTTGATAATCTTACTCTTTTTGCCAAACCCACCAAAAAAACTGTGTAACCATCTCTAAGATCCTCCAGGACTTAGCTCTCACTCTGGGCAAAAGATCAACCACTCCATGTCTAAGGTCCCCTTCTTAAGGAACTGCCTTTCCCATATGAAATATTGTCTCTAAACTATCTTCTCCATTAGAATCTCTGATAGCTTTGGTAAATATCTGGGTTTTCCAATCTTCCACAAAAAGCCTACTAATGGAGACTTCAATTTCATCCTTGAAAACCTCAATGCTAAACTAATTGGTTGGAAGGTTAATCTTCTAAGTATGTCTAGGAGGGTCATCTTAGCTGAATCTTCTCTTAATAGTATCCCTACCCATGCTATGTAATATACCTTTCTTCCCAGTACCATCCTCTCCAAGATAGACAGAATTCAAAGGAATTTTATTTGGGGGACAACTTTTGAGAAGAGGAAACTTCACCTCTTAAGCTAGACCCTATTTCCAAGACTAAAGATGTTGGGGGCCTTGGGTTTTAAAGAGGTAAAGCCAGGAATGATACCTTTAATACTATCTTAGCCTGGAGATATTCCCACAGCCCTAACAACCTACAGACCTCCACTCTCAAGGCTAAGTATGAGAGACCTAACCTTCCTCCCAATAAGCCCTCCTCTAGAATCTGGAAATTCATTATTCAAGGTGGAGCCTTATGTAAGCTTGGGGCCCACTGTATTCCCAAAAATGGTAACAATGTTAATTTCTGTGAGGATAGATGGATCCTTAATTTAGAGCCTCTAAGAAACTTGATTCAAGGACTTTTTCCCCTCATCGGATCCAAATTAACTCTAGCTGAGGTTTGGAATGAGGATTCTTGGAATTTTTACAACTTCTCACTCCAACTGCCTCCAGAACTCATCCTCAGTTTCCAAATATTCTTTAGGAGGAATCACAGAATTCATACTAATCGTTTAATCTGGGGCCTCACTAGGCAAGGGTGTTTCACTACCAAGTCCATGTATAATCTCATTACCAGCATTGGTAAAGTCCTAGTTAGTCATATTGGCCATTCTTTTAAGTGGATCTGGAACATCAATGGACCTCCAAAGCTAAAAACATTTCTTTGTCTTGCTCAACATAATAGGCTTCCTACTTCTTCCTATCTTGCTAAAATAGGCTTGGATATTAACCCTCTATGCAAGGCATGTAATAACCACGTTGAGGATATAATTCATATCTTTTTTGATTTCCCCATCACCAAGGAGTTCTGGAAATATCTCTATGAGGCTGGCACTAAGATTGATGGGCTCAACATTTCCAGTTTTTACCCCCCAAATTGGCATTCTACTTGGTCTTCGCTGAAAGACAAGACTTTTGATAAGATGCTAAATTGGGATATTATCCTCCCTTTCAGATTTTCGACTATATGGAAGAACAGAAACCAAAACACTTTTAACAATTTGTGTATTCATCCTAACTGAAAACAGTCTTATGATGAGAAGTTAGAGTATATCACTCTTGTCTCTCCAAATAAGCAATCTCACTGTAAAGTGGACATCAATATTAGACAGATCAAACCCAAACCTGGATCTTTTATGCTTAACACTGATGGGGCTTATAAAGAAAACCTAGGAAAAAGGTATTGGGGGGAGGGGTCATTTGTGGTTCTGATGGTAGTTTGGTTCTAGGGTTCACTAAAGCCTATCCTTGGGCTAGTAACAATCAGATGAAACTTATATCCCTCTTCGAAGGACTTCGCCCGATAGAGGAAAACAGCCTTATGCCAATTGAAATTTGCATTGATTCGACTGAAGTCTTATCATGGTTAGCTAATGAAAACTTATTTTATGACTTAATCATTGATGAATGCAAGTCAAAATTAAGAAGACTAGAAAGGCCCATGGTGTCACACTGCTATAGGGAGCAAAATAAGGTAGCAGATGTATTGGCAAATCTAGGTTCTCAGCTGGAATTATAATTGGCAAGCAACCTTTTTAAGTTCCGCCTATGTGTGCATGGAAGCCATTGTGAGCAGACATGGCTGTAAATTTTTTTGCAAGATTGATTAATGATTATAATTTAAACCCGGATACAGGGTCTGTTAGTTGTTTTGTAATTAACCATGACTCACGCTTGTTGGGAACATCCCCAGCACCTTATTTACCTTAAAGCAATCGTCTTGACCTAAAACAAAGAATAAGTAATAGTCTTGAATTTAAAAGGAGGGTAGATTAAAAATAAATAAATATATAAAACTTTTTAAAATGAATATTACTACACAAAAAAGATTGCATAATGTTTATCAGAAATAACTACTAAAATTACATAGTCCTAACTAATATTCGAAGTCAAATAAAAAAAATTTACCTTACAAAGTTATTTCTTAATTGACCAATTATATAACTTTATATATGTCTATGTGTTATGAAATATAAAATTAGAACGACAAGAATAGAAAAAGAAAAGAGAGTGATTATTATTTCTCTTGAGGAATTTCTTGATGGGTGAATTACAACGAAGGAAAACCCCTTTATTTATAGGAATAAACTAACTTTGGAGTTTCTAACTTTTTCATAAATAGACATTCACTATATATGGTAAAATAGGCATTCACTATATATGATAAAGTAGACATTCACAATATATGGTAATATATTTATAACACTGTAAGAATAATTCTGGATTTTAAAATAATCAAATTTGAAAAAGATACTTTTTGATGAACGAAAATTAGTTAAAAAAAAGTTAAATTATCTAATATAAAAACTTAAACGTGTAGATCTTACAATTATTTTGTACTATTATAATATACATGAAAATGAAATTATAAATCAAAATAACTTGTCATTAATAAATAAATATATTATAATGAATTCTTTGCTTTCAAAATGAATTAGGAATAAATATTTCTTAATAATAAAAATATCAATAAAAATTTATAATAATTTTTATATGATGAATGTATGTGTGACTATGTGAGTTACTAATAAATTAGAATATATGCAGTTGAAGTATTACCATAAAAAAATATTTATATGACAAAAGGTATTTATGATTTAAATCGATATGAGTCAATTAAGAAAGCATGACAAAGTTGATTTAGAAATATAAATAGAAAATGAATAATCAATTAACAATTACATACATATATATTAAAAAGAATATTGTACCAACTGTCAATTAATGTAGAAGTTCTAATGTCATAGCAATTTACCACTATATAAGAAGACTATACTCAGTAAAGGCTAATTAATTTCTGCTATCGGATGTTAAAGAAGATGAATTGTTCAAGTGATATCTATGAACGTTCTAACTAGATTCTCAATTTACTTTGAGTATTGTTTTAGAATAGATTTTTCTTTGTTTATCGAGTCAACTAAATATACATGTTATGTTTGCATATTAATTTTATTTTCTACATATTTGGTGAAAATTTTATGAGCCAATATTCATGTACTTTATATTTTATAAAAATATAATCTATACTCTTTGAAGATTTAAGTTAGTGATCTTTTAATATATCATACGTTTTTAAAAACTTATAAAAATTTATCTTGAAATCTAAATGTGCAATGAAAATTTTGGCAATAACATAAAAATTTACACGTTATACATTAAATATGAAGAAACTAATATTGATATTAGATAGTTAATGTTCTTACATTGGAAATATTGTTGCTTTAGTATCATGGTCCAATTGCTCGGGTCATGATGACACCTACTAAAATCCACCAGTAGGAAAGGCAACCCTGTAGTTTGAAATGGCTAGTAATGAACTTCTTACATATAAATAGAAAATAATACGGAAGAGATGAAATAAGAGAATCAAATGCATAATGCAGTCCCAAAACCTAGTGGTATCAGTATAAGAGCTTCTAATATAACAAGAGTACAAAAGTGAAATACAAATGAAGATGCTGATGCAACTTATCTTCGAATACAATATAGAGACTAGTATAATATATAAGAGAGAGATAAGTAATACTCTAAATGTTAGGAGCTCACTCTAAGTCTCTCAATAATGGCTGCTCCACACGACGCAGATATCAACGGTCATAGCCAGTACTATGATCTATAGGCTGCAAAAGTATAGTATGAGTACCAAACTAATGGTACTCAGTTGGCAACTACCAACCGATCTCCAAAGATAAAGCAGATACAACATATAAACAGAATAAAAATTACACTCAAATGTCCAACATCCATATAAGACCGACAATAAGGTAATAAGGATCAACTATCCTATTCATATCCAAGAGACTATCATATTAATACTAAGAAAGTAACAAGGAGGAACTATTCTGTTCCAGTCATATTTATGAATCTCAATACTATACCGTATATCACTGACTGTTATGCAAAGTACAAGTGGAAAGAAGATACATATGAATATATGACGAGTCACTGGCGTATGTATATTTTTAAGTTGCCCCTTGTCAAATAAGAGTATAGAAAGATGTCAAACCCACAGAGATTAGTTTATCTATTCTATAGACGTTTCTTGTTTTAATTACTATTTGAGAAAATCAAAAAGAGTTGAGTGGTGAATTAACTAATTAATAACTTGTAAGCCTAGAGCGTTATATATATATATATATATATATATATATATATATATATATATATATATAAAGGTGTTGGAATCTTGACTTCACTGGATATTTCTATAATAAGAAAATTCTTTATTTCCGGTAATATTTCTCGTAATTGCATAAATATCTCTCATGATTATATTTATCTATATTACTGAAATTGAGCAATTAAATGCATCCTTTCGATTATGCAAATTGATTGTCAAAATAGTAATGTTAAAGAATTAGAAATAGCTCGTTTATTAGTAAGTCCCTTTTCGTTACCTTACTTGTTATAACTAATTATTACACTATTCCCCCCTCTCGATTACAAATAAGTGTAGAATTAATTATACCATAAAATGGATAGATGTCACTAAATAAATATTAACACACTAGAAATACTCCAATTAATGGTATTGCTTCTTCCGCCTCTATCGATTACGGAATTTGTAATATGTCAATTCGTAGTACAAAGTAGGTAGATGTTAACACGTTAAATAACATCTATATGAACAACAAATAGAAATTAAGTAGAAAGCTTTAGCTCAGGTATGTAAAATTTAGGAATAATATTTACTATTACATAGAAATATCAAGATTAATCATTCTCCCAACATAATAGAAAATTACTCCATTCTAGAATTAGTACGATGAATGGAAATATTCTTCTCCATTAAATAAGAAAATAGACGAAAATATTAAGATGAATAATTTTGCTATTTAATTAAAAGCAGAAACTAGAAGTATTTCCCACATAAAATAATTAAAATAAAGAGCAAAATAAGAACTTTAAAAATATAAGAAGTGTTGTGTTCTTCCCCCAAAATCGCTTCTCCGGTCGCCCCAAGCTTGGAAGGTTCAATCAGCATACAACAACATAAGGAAAAGTCATCAGCCATATCTATGCAACTATCCCATACCGTCTGATGGACGTAGGTACATATTGGTAATAAGCGAAGCACATGCAAGAATGAATGCAACAACATCCATTATATTATAACCATCATCATCATAATCAACCTCCAGTCTTGCCGAATATATAATCATCACAGCATTCTTCGGCCTTGCCGGGTATCAACATCATCACCATGATATCCTCCGGCCTTATCGGCTATCAACACATCACTATAATATCCTCCGGTCAAGCCAAGTATCAATATCATCATCACAATATCCTCCGACCCTGCTGGGTATCATCACAACATCATAATATTCTTCGGCCTTGTTGGGTATAAGAATCATTATCACAGTATCCAAATCAATGTCACATAATAGAGAGCAAGTCCCACAAGGGCTAAAGTAAACTGCAAGCCCCATGAGGGCTAAACTAAATAGATATGAAAAGAGAAGCAGGGTGGATTATATTTCCATAATTCATCATTCAATATCCATGTCACATTATCCATAAGCATATATACGATGGGTGCAGGGACTCAAGCCGTGGCTAAAAGAGTGTAAATTCGTAAGTCTGTTGCCCGAGGTAAAATTTGAGACTAAATCATTATAAAAGTGTAGAAAGAGTCGGAATATCTCATGGTTGGAGTAACAGTAGTATCAAATCATGGGCCAGAATATATCATGATCAGATCTTTAAAAAATGTTTATTAACCTCTTTTACACATTTAACTTATTCATTAAGTTAGGCAGTTATCATTATGAAGAAATCTATTTTAAGGTAGAAAGTGAGCGTTAGCCCTTATTTAGTGACAACAATAATAACGTTATAATCTATTTGGAATCGTATTAATCATCGATGCAATAATCATGAATGTACCAAATCTATGTATGCCATCATCGGTATTCAATTAACGAAATCAAAAGCATCATACCACACCTTCTTCCGTTCCATACTAGAGAGCTGTGTATATAGACACATATATACATAACTATAACTAGGACTACATCCTTTAAAAGGATAATTACTTTCAGGATATCCAACTTATATCCTAACACGGTCTTTGGCCCAATAATATGTCCGAAATAATCATAATGTCATAATCACGATCTTAGGCCCGCATGCATATCTGGAACTCATATTGATAAACATACATATATGTATAATCATCTCATAACAATAGGCCATAGCATATTCACGAGGCATAATATCTCACTAAGCTATGATGCATATCTATAATTATCTCACATATAGGAGACATCTCACTTCTAGGAGGTATTTTAAACATATAAGGCCTCTCACATCTAGGAGGCATAATATCAATAAGAATTTCACATCTATAAGCTATTTCATATCTACAGGCCATACATCATGACTATGAGGAATATCAACTCTCTTGGACAATTATCATATATTAGAGGAAAGTCATTTCTATAGGTCCAATTTTCATAACTAAGAGGAAATCATCTCCATAAGAAATTAATCATTATTCAGGGAAAAATACATCATTATCGATCAATTCAACAAAAAAATCTCATAAATAAGGTGCATTGGTCTCAACTAGGCCTAACATCCGTAACTAAGTCCACAAGGGCTAACACAAGTCTTGGTCTAAGTGGGCCGGACGAACATTTCTAATCCTCAATTTCCATATTTAGGCAATATACATCCCAAACAAGGCTAAGGTATCTAGTTCAACTTCTAGATATCAAGTAAGCCATATCCAATCCTAAGATAGGAACCTCGTCTAAAAACATGTCCATTCAAGTCAACTCCACTCGAATTACTATTTCAAGACCACTAGACTAGACCAACTAATGTTAATCATACTAATCATGATTTCAACACTTAAACCACATCCCAAACCTAGCATCATATCATGTTCATGCTATAATTTAGTCTAATCTAGGTAGAAGGCAACAGGATTCTGAAAGGGTGTTATATATTTCAACTTATGAATCAAAACCCTCATCTAATTCCCAAACATCAATATTCAATACTAAGTTAACTTATGCATAATAAAACTTAACATTCACATTCATACGTAATATATTTCACATATCATCTACGGAGAAGAGTAGAGAGAATCCTACTTCAAAGCCAAACCGCAAAACCTCACATCATTTACCAAAAGCTTATCTTTATTTATTAAGTCCAAAATGCCATTACACTATCGAAATAGTAATCTACTCATCAATACGAGTCTAACGATACCTATATTGCACTATTGTGCTTCAGGTCCAAAAAAGACACTAGAAATCCTAAATGGGTCCCACTTATGAAAAATGCATTTTTAAGGTCAACTCAACGTTCATATTTGAACAAGGAATCATAATCCTCAAGAAATAGGTGAAAATAAGGCTAATTTGGGGCTAAACTCAAGCCCTAGGCTAAATTGGAGTTTTGGGTCCAAACTAAGAAATTCACACATGAATTCGAAGGATTCTTACCTTAAATTCAAAGATATTTGCAATAATAGATAATAATCAAGCTCTTAGGTCACCCACACAACTCAATTTTGAGTTGTCATACCCATTTAGGGTTCTTATCTCTCATAGGTGAAGGAAAAATGGTCAAATTTGCGACATTGGGGTCTATTTATGGACCCAGGCAAGGAGATGTAGCGATCGTTCTCTATGGGCTGCAATCGCGTAAGGGCGATAACCATAAGGCACGCACCGCGATCGCGCTACCCCTTACCATCTCAGACGACAGCTAAAACTTGGAATTTCCAAGTTTTATCCAATTCCTAGGGACTCGTTTGGAATTTTATTTGCAAATAAACAATGTAACCCTACTAAACTTGACGTTCCAAATGTATTAACGAAGTTGGATTTTCAATCCGAGGTTGTTTTGACCAAATGTGGGTCCCACACCCATATTTCCAAATTTTTAACTTTTCGACCAATAGGTCAAAATGATCTTGGGTACATCGGGACCCGAACCAAAGGTCTACTCAGCCTAAAATCAATATTTTAAAGCTACTAGTGCAGTCAAAATTTGCATCAGAGATCGTTTTACTGATGTTTTTGTCCGATTGCCATTTGGAACCAATGAAGACTTTAAAACAGAGAATTGACTCTAAAAACCAAACAAACTGCCTGTTAACTGAATGGTCGGTCCCAGTAAGTCATAAACGACTTGGGATGCTTCGGAGAAGCCCTAACGGCGAAGATAAGCAGAATTATGAAAAATAACCAAAAGGGTACAATATCCACTACTAAAAGACTTTTGTCCTCGAAAGTCAATGGATAGAAAGAATCTCAAAAGCTTGAAACAATGAGGTACTAGGTTTGTATGCTCCGAGCATGACTTCCAAGATAACCTCAATGAAGAGAGGACACTTTCAAGGGATTTTGACACATGTATCCCTTTTACAACCAGCACCCTCACATTAGTTTGAAACAACCAAAACTTAACTTCAACCGCTAACTGGCCTCCAACTAAACTAAAAAGACTGGTGCACACAAATCTGAGATGGAACACGCATATACCATCTCAATACCCACACAAATCAATCAAAGTCTCATCCAAGCCAAAACCAACCTAAGGCATGAGTCATACCACCAACTCTTAATCTAAATATAACCTTCTTTTACCAATCTATACTTGTTATCTACCTTAAACCAGGAGGAGAATCACTTGTCCTGTTCGCAAAATCTCATCATTGAGAACTCGAAGAACTAAAGCTGATCCGCTAAAATTCCATATGACAAATATGAGAATAAGCTCATAAGGTGTTGTCTGAGCACACAAATGGAAATAATTAAGGAATGTATTCTATGCCAATGCTACAACTAGTTTGGATGACAACCAAGATTGAAATCGTGAAGGTCGAGGTATAACTACTCATCATTGAATGATCCGCTCCAGGATGTCCCATCAGTCGAGACTGAAACCATGCCAAATCCAATTCAAGTATACTACTCCCACCAAGTGTAACATCAAAAATTCCCCCCAAAAAGTAGAAACTCTAGGCCAAAGCTAAAAGAACCAATATCGGGTCCATGGTCTACCATTTGAACACTTATCAACTATAATCCATCCGAAGTTGAGAAAACTAAATGGGACACCATGGAGTAGCCTAAACCAACCTATAAATGAAATTCTAACTGAGGAAAATCTGAAAACAAAGGTTGAACTCAAACCCACAACTCTAAGTTAAAATTTAATATCCAGCATGAATTGCTCGGTCTCAACTACTCAAACCAAATCTGAACATGGGTAGGCATTAATATTCTAAATTTATTATAACTTCTAAATCGCCATCCCAAGGAATCAAATCAAAACTAAGCCAATAATTCTATATCAATGCCAACCATTCAAATCAACTTTAGCATTCAAATCTGACATATCCATGATAAATCATACCAAGCCACAATCAAGTCATAGTTAAAGAACAGAATCACCAAATTGATAAACCATCGATTGAAACACGACATCTAACTCTATATTATCTAGAGGGCATGAAATATAGCCATCGCACTGAAACCATGCCAAAGGCTAAATCGCCAACTAAAATTGCAAATAACCCACCCATAACTGCTGGAGGGTATGAACGATCAAAACATACTCAAAACTCCCCAAGTCTACAACCCACACTAGAAATAGCAAAAACTCTGCCAGAACTAATCAGTCCAATACTCTATCTCAGGAAAGAATAGTCCTAGACACACATCATTAAGGAAAAACACTCCACCAAGCCTCATTAGACCAAACAAACTCTGGAATAGAGATTTCTTAAATCCTCCAAGAATTACATCATCGAAGAAAAAATGTACCAATCTCGAAACTAATGTCAAATTCAAGACCGCCACAAGAAAATCAACAACTCAAGATAAATAATTTTTGTATTTTCAACTCAAGAAGTGATCACAAGAAAGGACACCAACCTTTAACTTTCCCATTTCCACTCAAGACAAAACCATAGCACATCAAGAAAAGAGTATTCAATCTCCACCCTTATAAAACGGGCAAACCACTATAAGGGAATAGACCCAACAAATCTAAGAGATAAATCCACGGTATCTCAATCTCAATATCTAAACCACTATCGGGTGATGAAATATCCACAAATGAAGAATGAACCCAAAACTGGACAAGATTAAAAAATAAGCTATATAGGAAAGGATAGCTAATACAAAAGCCTTTATAACCTAGGAGGCAAGTCTAATAATCTCGAACTCAATAACAATCAATATAACTAAATTGCCAACTCTAGTGTCATAATAGACCTACAGAAGGTCAACTTACCTTCTATACCATAATATATCCCCAAATCAATCTAACATAGCTAACCAAGAGGGAGCACAGTTAACCTTACCACGCTAGGGGAACAAAATCATCAAATCGGGCTATCTCTACTCAAGCCACCGAATAAGATCACAAAAAAAATGAAATTCTAACTAGATAACACTAGTCTATGCAGCTATTCAGCCAGGATCAATTACATCAAGTAATAATATCAATAACCTCAAGCAGTGGTAGTAATAACACCAACAATATCAACATCAATATAGTGAATATGTGGTACAAAAATAAACATCAATATCATATTTCACTCAATGGCCACAATAAGGCCAATTTACTAAGGTAAATGGGACTCAAACCCAAATGCTACACTCATAATAAAAAATATCAGCATAGATCTACTCCATCCACTACTAAAAGAAATAAACCACAGAATAGTAACATAATCATGAATTCAATAATAAGGCACATAATAACCAATATCAACTCATCAAGGTATATAATCATCAATGGGTATAAAAACCCCAATACACATAATAAAAGATAAATGCTGAAAATAAAAGCATACCTATCATGGTGAAATCCATAATCACATGCCTGACATACATAGGGAGAATAAATCTGAACGGGTCCAAACTTGGACTGATCGATGAAATCATCAACAGGGGCGCTTTAATACCCAATACCTTCTTAGCTTATATTCGTCCCTATAATGTTAAGAGATAGCTTCCAAAATGAATAATATCTATTTTGGGTGGAATTTTTCAGATTTAGACCTCCCATTATGTGGAAAATTGAATAATCTTTCCAACGATATAAGATTCGCCTAAATTTGATAACTGAGTAAGAAGTTATGGCTATTTTAAGTTCCAATCGTTAAAACACCATGATTTGGGCCCTTAGTGCATCGCGGAGAAGCATAAAATAATGATTTTTAAATTTCAGTGGACCTCTGCTATATTGGCGCAGTGCGGAGAGGGCCAATTTCCCATTTGGCAATTTCCAGTGAGACCTCGCAAAACTGGCGCGTCGTGCTAGTGGTCCAAATGACAAACTCAAGGGCTCTGAGGTTATGCCGCGTCGTAGAGAAAGTGAAATTCCCGTTCGTCCATTTTTTAGTGAGCCATCGCAATAGTGGCGCGTCGTGGTGGCCACCCACTTTGCAAAAAGAGTTCGTTTTTCCAGTTTCTTCTAAAAGATAAAAAGGGGTACTTTGGTCACTCTCCCATCCCCTAATCCTTCTTAAACAATGAATTAAACTCCTCCAAAGCACTTTACATCCACTTTTCATCAAATGTATCTCAAGCAAAACCCTAGCTTATCAAACTTTCTCCCTAATAAATTCAAATTCCTCCATTAATTCTTCAAAGAAATTTAAGATTGAGGATCCTCAATACAAGAACTCTAAGAATTCATCTTTAAAGCATATATAGGAATCTAAGATTCAAGATTTTCATCAAAGACCATCAATTAAGGTATGCGGGGTTTTTCAGCAAGGATAATCCTTTCATCCTTGTGCCCAAAATTTATTTTGAATTTAAATTTACTGAATTTCATATGATTTCTCATGAAATTCAAGTTAGGGTTTACACCCATCATTGTTATTTCAAGTTTATGACATTTCTAATCATCTAAAAGTTGAATTCCATGATTATGTTCATATTTTCATGCATATTGCTGAAATTTTCAGATTTTATGATGAATTATAAATGTTTATATTACCAAGCATGAATTTTAAGATGGTTTAACCTAAGATTGATGAATGGGTTATTTATCCCAAGATTTAGTATTATTACTTCAATAAAGATGATGCTTTAAGCATCTTATGAGAAGATTATTTACAGTTTTTCAGTAAAGCTTTGATATTTCGATCATTGGTTTAACTTTGGAATTCACTACAGATTATTATAGTTATCGATTTACTCAGATAAATACATAACTGGTTTTCATATAAATATTTATGATAGTTTTAAAAAGTGAATTTCCAATGGTTTAAGCCTACAAATTTAAGAGGGAGTAATATTTAGCACTGAGCGGGAAGTGTGGGATTAGAATACCCTATCTCCACAGAACTACGAGCCAACATAGGTACTGATTGAGATTATTTCCATTTCTATATGGATGATAGATTTAGCTTGTGATCGACCACCTGGATTAGGTTATACTTCCTAGCACGAGTGTGATACCTCTCCCAAATGTGAGGTTTCTTCATTAGGAGGTCAAGACATTGAAATCCATGTAGCTCACATGGTTTATGTCGGTTAAGAGAAACTCCCTACCAGTAAATATTTTCAGAATGAGTTTTTAGATTTCACTTAACCTATATGATTTGAGATTAAGAACAGAATGTAGATTTCAGAACTAAGTGTAATGGCTCACAATATTTACAGTATATGCTTTATTATTTATGATTTATGATCTTCAGATTTCAAATTTACTCAAGCTTATGTGAGTTATTTATATTTAGCATGCATGATTTTATAACTTGTGATGATATTGCTCACTTATTGCATTTACCCTCATATACTCAGTACATCATCAAAGTATTGATCCAAATATATGTCTATGTGCTACATTATTTCATAATATAGGTTTAGGTGCTCAGCCTCAGCAGCACGAGTGATTTCTGATCATCTTATCTACATCTTTGCAGTTGGTGTGTCCTCATAGCTCGAATACTTAGCTATTCATATTTTCAGTTTATTAATAGATGTTTCCATATTCATTTCAGACATTTTGAGTTAGCTGGGGGCCTATCCCAGTGACTCTCTAGATTTAGTTAGTAGAGGCTTGTCGGACTACTAGATTCAATTTTAGACATTTGATTCAGTATTCATAATCCTTCAGTATTATTTTACCAAAACTTTTAGTATGTTTCAGATAAGATTTCCGCATATATTATAATTTTATATTCATATCTCCTATTTTGAGATCCAGACTTAGTAGAAGGTAGTCAGGGTTAGCTGAGGACTACTTGTAGTTTGAAGCACCGTGTGGCATCCCGAGTGCTTAGATTTTGAGGCGTTACAAACTTGGTGTTAGATCAAGGTTTAAAGAGTCCTAGGGAGTTAGACAAGCCACATTACATAGAGTCTTGATCATCGGTGTGAAGTACACCATATCTATGAGCAAGAGGCTATGGAGTGTTCTTAGGAAATCATCTCTTCTTTCATGATCTATCGTCCATTCAGTGTCTCTATCTACTTCTAACTCATCCTTTTATATGACAATTAAAAATGACTCCTCGTTGAGATAATGCCTACAGAAATGATAATCAGCCACCTCAGCCTACATATCCTTTGAACGAGAATGTATAATATGCAGAGTTTCAGGTTGCCTTTTAGGTGCTAGCCCAAGCTATGACAGCTAATGTTTAGGGCAACCATTAGGATGCAGTCCCACCTCAGCAAGATGGGGACTTAGCCGCAGCTAGAATTTGAGATTTTATGAGGATGAACCCGCCATAATTCTTTGGGTCGAAGGTAGGTGAGGACCCACAGTTGCATTTAGATGAGGTAAAGAAGATCACCTAAATTATGCATATTTCTAAAGTAGAGAGTGTAGAATTGGCATCCTATAGGCTGAAGGATGTTGCATATGATTGGGTGGTGATTTGGAAGAAAAGTAGAGGGGAGAATGCAGCTCCTATAACTTGGCAGATATTTTAGGATGCGTTCTTAGACAAGTTCTTCCCACGTGAGATGAGGGAAGTTAAGATAGAAGAGTTCATGAACTTAAGTCAAGGCTCAATGACAGTGAAGGAGTATTGCCTCAAGTTCAACTAGTTTTCTAAGTATGCCCCTAAATAGATGGCTGGCCCTAGGTCAAGCATGAGTATGTTTGTAACCGGTGTATCTGGGTTGGTAGTTAAGGAGTGTAGGACTGCTATGCTCATTGGAGATATGGATCTTCCTAGATTGATAATGTATGCTCAGCAGATTGAGGCAAAGAAGATGAAAAAAAGAGAGAGTAAATAGGAAGGCTAGAATAGGGCAGTTTGATCATGGTCAGAATAGGTCTGGAGAAGGAAATCATTTGCAATTTCAGAATCATTCATCTATGCCTGAACCATCTTCAGCCAGTGCTCCTGCACCCAAAACCAAACAAGAACAGTGGGATAAGTCTTCTATGTCTAGATCTCAAAAATAGCATAAGTAATAGGCCCAGTTATCCCTAGTGTGCTAGGTGTGGTAAGAATCATCCTGGTAAGTGTTTAGCTAGTCGGAGAGATTTTTATGGTTGTGGCCAGCCGGGCTAAGGAATCAAAGAGTACTCGCATGCTAGGCAGGGAAATAAGGATGTTTGCCTTCAGACTCAGGCTAATAGTGCACCAGCTCCTCTAGGTCACCCAGCCCCTTCTCAGGCCGCCTCATCTAGTACCAGTGGCAGTCAGCACCAGAATTAATTTTATGCTTGACCATCCCATCAGGAGTAGGGGAATTCACTCGATGTTGTGACTGGTATGTTTTGTATCTTTCATCTTGATGTTTATGTGTTGTTAGACCCTAGGTTGAGTTTCTCTTATGTGATCCCATTAGTTGTAGTAAATTTTGGGATAAGTTCTAAAAAGATCCCTGAGCCCTTCTTGGTTTCTACTCTAGTAGACGAGTCAATTATTGCTAAACAAATCTATAAAAAAGTGTCCTATCATTTTCCTTTATAAGGCCATGTTAACAGACTAGATAGAGTGAGTCATGGTTGTTTTTGATCTTATTCTTGGTATGGATTAGCTTTATTCCTGTTATACTTCTATAGATTGTCGCACTAGTGTGGTAAAGTTTTAATTTCTCGATGAGCCAGTCATTGAGTAGTCAGGTAATTCAGTGTCCCCCAAAAGTCAGTTCATATATTATTTTAAAGCCAGAAAGTTGATTTCTAATGGATGTATCTATCATCTTGTTTGAGTCAAAGAAACTAAGTCAGAGACTCCAACAATTTAGTTAGTCAGTGTGGTCAATGAGTTTCTGGATATTATTCCAGAAGATCTCCCAGGGGTACCTCCCGATAGAGAGATAGAATTCGATATTAAACTTCTTCTCGATACTCAGCCTATTTCTATCCTTTCATACCATATGGCTCTCGCTGAGCTTAAGGAGTTGAAAAAGCAACTCAAAGATTTTTTAGATATAGGTTTCATAAGGCCCAGTGTTTCTCCATGGGGTTTTCCCATCCTATTTGTGTGAAAGAAAAATAGTTCTTTGCGTATGTGCATTGACTATCATCAGTTGAATAAGGTTATAGTCAAGAACAAATACCCTTTTCCTAGGATTGATGACTTATTTGACCAATTCTAAGGTACGAGTTATTACTCAAAAATAGACCTTAAATCTAGATATCATCAGCTTAAAGTAAGGGAATGTGATATTCCAAAGATAGCTTTCAGAATCCATTATGGTTATTTTGAGTTTCTAGTCATGTCCTTCGGTCTAACCAATGCTCTAGCAGCTTTCATGGACCTCATAAACTGAGTGTTCAAATAGTATCTAGACATGTTTGTCATAGTATTCATAGATGATATCCTTGTGTACTCCCGTAGTGAGGATGACCATATAGATAATCTTAGGATTGTCTTGCAAACTCTTAGAAATCATCAATTGTTTGCCAAATTCAACAAGTGTGAATTTTCGTTAAGGTCAGTAGCTTTTTTTGGTCATATTATTTCTGCTGATGGCATTAGAGTTGATCTCCAAAATACAGAAGGCATAAGAAATTAGCCTAGACCCATCTCTCCATCAGACATTAGGAGTTTCTTGAGTCTAGCTAGTTATTACAGATGTTTTGTTGAGGGTTTCTCGTCTATTGCATCTCTCATGTCTAGATTAACCCAAAAAAAGTTAAGTTCCATTGGTCAGAATCTTATGAGAAAAGTTTTTAGGAGTTGAAGACTCGACTCACTACAGCCCCAGTCCTAGCATTACCTGATGGTATAGATGGTTTCATCGTGTATTGTGATGCCTCTAGAGTTGGTTTGGGTTATGTATTGATGCAGAGAGGTAAGGTCATAGCCTATGCCTCTAGACAGATTAAGCCTTATGAAAATAATTACCCAACCCATGATCTTGAATTAGCTGTTGTGGTGTTTGCATTGAAAATATGGAGACACTATCTGTATGGTGTAGATGTTGATGTGTTCACAGACCACAAAAATTTGCAGTATGTGTTTACTTAGAGGGAGTTAAATCTTCATCAGAGGAGATGGTTAGAATTGTTGAAGGATTATGACAAGAGTTTGTTGTATCATCCTGGCAAGGCCAAGTAGTGGCAGACACCCTTAGTAGATTGTCTATGGGTAGTGTTACTTATGTGGAGAATGATAAAAAAGAGTTAGCTCGAGAAGTTCATCGTTTGGCTAGATTGGGAGTTAGGTTAGTTGATTCAGCTGAAGGGAATGTATGGGTTCAGAGTAGTTCCAAATCTTCTCTAGTTTCAGAAGTGAAGAAGAAGCAAGATATGGATTCTAGTTTAGTCAAACTAAAGAAGTCGGTTAAAGACCAAAAAACAGGGGTTTTCTCCCAAGGGAAAGATGGCGTGTTGAGATACCAAAGTGGATTGTGTGTGCCATGTGTTGATGGGTTGAGATAGTGAATTATGGCTGAAGCACATAGTGCGCGTTATTCTATTCATCCCGGTGCTACCAAGATATACCGCGACTTATGGAAAATCTATTGGTGGAGTGGTATGAAGAAGGATATAGCAGTGTTCGTAGCTAAGTGTGCAACTTGTCAATAGTTTAAGGTAGATCACTAAAGACCTGATGGTACATTGTAAGAGTTTGGTATCCCTACTTGGAAGTGGGAAGAGGTGAATATAGATTTTGTAACTGGTTTACCCCATTTGCGTTGCCAACGTGATTCAATTTGGGTTATCATAGATAGATTGTCTAAGTCAGCATATTTCTTGCCAGTTCATATGTCCTATACAACTGAGGATTACGCTAAGTTGTATAGCCGAGAGTTAGTCAGGTTGCATAGAGTTTCCTTGTCTATCATCTCAGATAAGGGTACTCAGTTCACTTCCCAGTTTTGGAGAGCTTTTTAGAAGGGTTTTGGTACCCCGTTCATCTTAGTTTAGCTTTCCACACTTAGACAGATGGTCAGGCAGAGAGGACCATTCATACTCTAGAATATATGTTGATAGCATGTGCTCTTACTTTCAAAGGTAGTTGGGATGAGCATTTGTCGTTGATTGAGTTCGCTTATAATAATAGTTACTATTCTAGCATACAGATGGCCTCGTTTGAGGCTCTTTATGGAAGAAGATGTAGATCACCCATAGGTTGGTTTGAAGTGGGTGAGGCCACTTCACTTGGGCTTGATGCAGTGTTTGAAGCTATTGACAAAGTTAAATTGATTAGACAAAGATTGAAAATAGCTTAGAGTCTTCAGAAATCCTATGCAGATGTGAGAAAAAGGGACCTTGATTTTGAGGTTGTGATTCAGTGTATCTGAAGATTTCACCCATGAAAGAGGTGAAGAGATTTGGCAATAAGGGGAAACTTAGTCCCCGATATATTGGCCCTTATAGAATTGTGAGTCGTGTTGGAAAAGTAGCTTATGAGCTTGATTTGTCGGCAGACTTATCAACCGTTCATCCTGTATTCCACGTTTTTATGCTTAAGAAGTGCATCGGTGACTCTACCGTTGTACTTCCTTTAGAAAAATCAGATATTCAGAACAACCTTTCTTATGAAGAGATTCCAGTTGAGATTTTAGATCATCAAATCCGTAGACTGAGGAACAAAAAAGTTCCCTTGGTCAAAGTTCTTTGGCAGAATTAGTCCGTTGAGGGTGCCACTTGGGAAGCAGATATGTGAGCCAAGTACCCTCACCTTTTCTCTACACACTCAGATTTAGCCAAAGGTAATACTCTCCCTTGATATAGTTCTTTTCTATTCAGCTATATAGTTGTCCTCATGTAAGTTCATGCACTCACAAAATTACTCAGAAGCTTAGAATGATTTAGATTCAGTTGCTCAGTTTATTTCAGTTGTGCATGATAGCTTATAGTCTCAGATTTCATCAGTATTCTTAGTCTAACTAGCAATATTTGAGGATGAATGTTTCCAAGGGGGAGATATTGTAATACCCCGTACCTTCTAAGTTTAAATTCATCCCTAAAATATTAAGGGATATTTTTTGAAATGAATACTATTTATTTCAGGTAGAATTCTTCAAATTTAGACCTTCCATTGTTTGGAAAATTGAATAAGCTTTCTAACGATATAAGATTCGCCTAAATCCAATAAATGAGTAAGAAGTTATGACTATTTTAAGTTTCAGTCATAAACACATCGTGATTTGGGCCCTTAGCGCGTCGTGGAGAAGCGTAAAATGATGATTGTCAAATTCCAGTGGACCTCGATGATATTGGTGCATCGTGAAGAGGGCCAATTTCCCGTTTGGCAATTTCCAGTAAAATCTCGTGATACTGGCGCATCGAGCCAGTGGTCAAAATGACAAACTAAAGGGCTCCGCAGTTGTGGTGCGTCACGGAGAAAGCCCAGTTCCCACTCGTCCATTTTCCAATGAACCACGCTGATAGTGGCACATCGTGGTGGCCACCCAGTTCGCAAAAAGAGTTCATTTTTCCAGTTTCATCTAAAAGATAAAAAGGGGTACTTTGGTCATTCTCCCAGCCCCTAATCCGTCTTAAACAATGAATCAAACCCCTCCAAAGCACTTTACATCAACTTTTCATCAAATCTCTCTCAAGCAGACCCTAGCTCATCAAACTTTCTCCCTAAGAAATTCAAATTCCTCCATTAATTCTCCAAAGAAATTCAAGATTGAGGATCCCCAACACAAGAACTCTAAGAATTCATCTTCAAAGCATTTATAGGAATCCAAGATTCAAGATTTTCATCAAAGACCATCAATTAAGGTAAGTGGGGTTTTTCAACAAAGATAATCCTTTCGTCCTTGTGCCTAAAATTTATTTTAAATTTTATATGATTTTCCATGAAATTCAAGTTAGGGTTTACACCCATCATTGTTATTTCCAAGTTTATGATATTTCCAATGATTTGAAAGTTGAATTCCATGATTATGTTCATATTTTTATGCATATTACTGAAATTTTAAGATTTTATGATGAATTATAAATGTTTATATTACCAAGCATGAATTTTAAGATGTTTTAACATGAGATTAACGAATAGGTTATTTATCCCAAGATTTAGTATTATTACTTCAAGAAAGATGATGCTTTAAGCATCTTATGAGCAGATTATTTACAGTTTTTCAGTAAAGCTTTGATATTTTGATCATTGGTTTAGCTTTGGAATCCACTACAGATTATTACAGTTACATAGTTACTCAGATAAATGCATAACTGGTTTTCATATAAATCTTTATGCTAATTTTAAAAAGTAAATTTCCAATGGTTTGAGCATACAGATTTAAGAGGGAGTAGTATTTAGCACCAAGCAGGAAGTGTGGGATTAGCGTGCCCTATCTTCCACAGAACTACAAGACAACATAGGTACTGATTGAGATTATTCCCATTTCTATATGGATGATAGATTTAGCTTGTGATTGATTACCTGGATTAGGTTATACTCCCTGGCAAGAGTATGACAAATCTCCCCAACGTGAGGTTTATTCCTTAGGAGGTCAAGACGTTGGACTCCATGTAGCTCACATGGTTTATGCCCGTTAAGAAAACCTCCCTAACATTAAAGATTTTCAAAATAAGTTTTCAGATTTCACTTAGCCTATATGATTTGAGATTAAGAACAGAATGGAGATTTCAGAACTAAGTGTAATGGCTCACAAGATTTACAGTATATGCTTTATTATTTATGATTTATGATCTTCAGATTTTAGCTTTACTCAAGACTATATGAGTCATTTACAATTAGCATGCATGATTTTATAACTTGTGATGATATTGTTCACTTATTGCATTCACCCCCATATACTCAGTACATCATCAAAGTACTGATCCACATATATGTCTTTGTGTTACATTGTCTCATAATGTAGGTTCAGGTGCTCAGCCTTAGCAGCGCGGGTGATTTTCAAGCATCTCATCTATATCTCTGCAATTGGTGAGTCCTCATAGTTTGGGGACTTAGCTATTCATATTTTTAGTTTATTAATAGATGTTTCCGTATTTATTTCAGACAGTTTGAGTAAACTGGAGGCCTGTCTCAGTGACTCTCTAGATTCAGTGAGTTAAGGCTAGTCAGACTACTAGATTCAGTTTTAGACATTTGATTCATTATTCAGAATCCTTTAGTATTGTTTTACCAAAACTTTTAGTATATTTTAGATAAGATTTCCGCATATATTATGATTTTACATTCATATCTCCTATTTTGAGATCCATACTTAGTAGAAGGTAGTTAGGGTTAGCTCAGGACTACTTATAGTTTGGAGCACCCTGTGGCATCCCGGGGGCTCATATTTTGGAGTGTTATAGGCGCCCAGTGCACTACCGCTAACTAAATATGCCACAACATCACGAGTCTGATCTGAATGAGCTGAAGTGGCTAGGAATCCCATGCTGGGGACACTCTCTAAACCAATAACTGATCTCTTTGTAGAAGCAACAACTCTTGAAGCTCTAATCCTGAAGGGCAACACAACTAAGCCCAAATGGTTGGCCAACTGACACTGAGAACAATCTCTATTATAATGGTCATCCTTCCTGTAATTATAGCCTATCTCAAGAATCAAGGCTAGCAGAGAATACATGCTAACTCTGCCTGATCAATCATGTCATACCTGAGGAACTCTTTAAGCCGGTGTCCTATCACGACATAACCAAAACAAGATCCTAGAATACTTTGAGATACTGCCCCTCATAACCTAAAATAGTCGTCCTGGCCTAAAGACCTATACCAAACTCCCCAAGGTCTGATGGGAACTCTACCCACTATGATCATCATGGCTAATCTGAGAATCACTCATAGTATGAAATACTACCTACGTAGACATGATGAGCTGCGAGTGAAGCTAAACTCTACCAGAAGGATCCTCACTCCCGGGTAAAATACCAATAACATTATCCTGATGACATGACCTTTTGCCGTCACCTACATAACCCTCAATATATGCTCTCTCTATGGCTTCATATAATCCATAACTTGAGAGAAGAATGACCCAACTATTATCATATGCTCTGACGCCAAGCGGAGTAGAAATGCTAGTCCTTTAATAATTCTGTGCATCACGTCCTGTCAAAAGGATATAGCATAGTAATATGCCTGGCCTATTCAACAATCTAAATCTCATACTCAGAAATTGATAATAAGCCCTGATGAACACCAATAAACCCAACACTAGCATAAGAACTGCTCGATGATTCAAATGTTATTCATAGTTAAGAGGGATCTACAACATGACTCAGATCCCTAATACTGAACCTCAAAGGGTTGAAGCAGTCACGAGCTCAACTGGAGCCTAAACTAGCCCCGAATCTTTTGGCTAACGTTGAAGATCTTCGATATCCATCTTTAACTCTCTAGTCTGACGCTACGGCAAAACTCTAGAAATGTGTGCTAAAGTCTTATTCGTATTTATCGACAACGTTGCCTATCTTGCATTGTTCACCGGGGATAGGATAGAATCAAAGATTATATTTGAGGTTTATATCAATGCGAACACACGATAAAGAGTCAAGAAGTGAATTTCCTAAAATATCCATGTTGCCCCCCAAAAATAGGTTACGGATGTCTCCACACCGATTCATAGGACTCTACTAAACGCTTAACTCTTGTACTAATATACCCGTGAAACCTAGTCTCTATACCAATTTGTCACGACCCAATTTCTAGGGTTATGATGGAGCCTACTAAAACCTACTATTAGGCAAGTCAACCCCGTAGTCTGGAACGACTAGTAACGGACTACCCACACATAATAGAAAAGAATGCAAATAGATGAAATAAGAGAATCAAATACATAATGAAGTCCCCAAACCTAGTGGTATTAATATAAGAATTTCTAACATAACAAGAGTACAAAAGTAAAATACAAATAAACATACTGATACAACTTATCTCCAAATACAACATAGAGACTAGTCTAATACATAAGAGAGAGATAAGTAATACTCCGAATGTCCGAAGCTCACTCTAAGTCTCTGAATAATCATTGCTCCACATGACGCATACATCAACGAAGATAACCCATACTATGATCTGTAGTCTGTAGAAATATAGTATAAGTACCAAATAAATGCTACTCAGTAGGCAACTGCCAACTAAGCTCCAAAGATAAAACAGATATATACAACATACAAACAGAATAAAAACTACACTCAGATATCCAACATCCATATAAGACTACCAATACGGTAATAAGGATCAACTATCCTATTCATGTCTAAGAGACTAACATATTAAGACTAAGAAAGTAACAAGGAGGAACTATTCTGTTCCAATTATATTTATGAATCTCAATACTATACCGTATATCACTGGCCATTATGCAAAGTACAAGTGGAATGAAAATAAATGAATATACAAGACCAAGGAATGAGTATACAATATGAACAATCGAATGAAGTGATATACAATAGTTCCAAAGCACATATAGCTATGTATATATATATATATATATATATATATATATATATATATATATATATACATTTAGATATGAAGTCAACTCAAAGAATAATCTAAATCATCATGTCTTCACTTTTAAGGCCTCATTATAATCCTATCAGGATTCAATACTATCATACTCAGGGTTTCTAATCCAAATGTCTAAATATGAAGTAAATATGCATAATAATGCAATCGTAAGAAAGAAGAGTTCGAACACATACCTCAAATCTCGATACCAAATCAATGACAATCTATCATAAACTAGCCATAACAATGATCATGACAATAATAATAACAATATCAATAACAATGCGAGTAACTGGCTATTCCAGACAACCAAATATCTAGATGAGCCTATGCATACCCTCACTACCCAGGGCTCGAAAGGTACAATTAGCATACAACAAAACAAGGAAAATTCATCACCCATATCCATACAACCCTCTTATAATGGCTGATAGACATTAGCGCATACCGGTGATAGGTGATGCGCATGTAAGAATGAATATAATAGAATCCATAATACCATAATCATCATCATCATAACTGTTATCATCATAATAAACCTTTGGCCTTATTGGGTATATAATCATCACAATATCCTTCGACCTTGACGGGTATCAACACCATCACCCCTTATCGGGTATCTTCACATCATCATTGTATCCTTCGGCCTTGCTGGGTATCAATATTATATCACAATATCCTCCGGCCTTGTCGGGTATCATCACATCATCATAATATCCTCTGGCTTTGCCAGGTATCTATATCTTCATCAAAATATCCAAATCAATGTCAAATAATAGAGAGCAAACCCCACAAGGGCTAAAGTAAAGTGCAATTCCCACTAGCGCTAAAGTAAAATGACAAGCCCTACAAGGGCTAAGGTAAATAAATATGAAAAAAGAACCAAGGTGGATTATATTTTCATAGTTCATCATTCATCATCCATGTCACTTTATCCATAAACATATATATGATGGGTGCACGGACTCAAGCCTTGGCTAAAAGAGTGTAAATCCATAAGTCTGTTGCCCGAAGTGATCCTCGAGACTAAATTATTATTAAAGTGTAGAAAGGATCAGAATATCTCATGACCAGAGTAAATAGTAGTTCAAATCATGGGAAGGAATATATCCCGATCAATATTTAAAACATGTTTATTAACCTCATTTATACATTTAACTTATTCATAAAGTTAGGCAGTTATCATTGTGAAAAAATCCATTTTAAGGTAGAAAATGGGTGTTAGCCCTTATTTAATAACAACAATAATAAGGTTATAATCTATTTAGAATAGTATCAATCATCGATGCAACAATCATGAATGTACCAAAACTATACATGCCATCACCAATATTCAATCAATGAAATCATAAGCATCATACTACATCTTCCTCCATCCCATATCGGATATATATATATATATATATAGACACATATATACATAACTATAACTACGAATACATCCTTTACAAGGATAATTGCTTCCCTAATATCCAACTTATATCCTAACATGACCTTTGGCCTAATAATGTGTCAGAAATAGTTATAATGTTATAGTCACGGCCTTAGGCCTACATGCATATCCAGAACTCATTGATAAACATATATGTATGTATAATTATCTCATAACTATAGGCCATAGTGTATCCACAAGGCATAATATCTTAATAAGCTATGAAGCATATCTATAATCATCTCACATATTGGAGGCATCTTACTTCTTAGAGGCATCTTAAACATATAAGGCCTCTCACATCTAAGAGACATAATATCAATAAGCATTTCACATCTATAAGACATCTCATACATATAGATCATACATCATGACTATGAGAAACAACACTTCTCTAGGACAATTATTATTTCTAAGATAAAAATTATCTCTATAGGTCCAATAGTCATAAGTAAGAGGAAATCATGACCATAATCCATTAATCATTATCCAGGGAAAAATACATCATTATCCATCAATTCACTAAGCAAATCTCATAAATAAGGCTCATTAGTCTCAACTAGGCCTAGAATCCACAACTAAGTCCACAAGGGCTAACACAAGTCTTGGCTTAAGTGGGCCAGACGAACCCACTTCTAATCCTTAATTTCCACATTTAGGAAATCTATGCCCCAAACTAGGATAAGGTATCTAGTTCAACTTCTAGATGTCAAGTAAGCCATAACCAATCCTAAGATAGGAACCTCATCTAAAAACATGGGCATTCAATTCAACTTCACCCAAATTACAGTTTCAAGACCACTAATAGCCCAACTAAGGTTAATCATACTAACCATGATTCCAACACTTAAACCACATCCCAAACCTATCATCATATCATATTCATGCTACAATGTAGTCCACTCTAGGGAGAAGGTAATGAGGTTCTAAAAGGGTGTTATGCATTTCAATATACAAATCAAAACTCTAATCTATTTCCCAAACTTCAATAATCAATACTAAGTCATCCTATGCATAATCAAACTTAACATTTACATTCACACGCAATATATATCACACGTCATCTACTGAGAAGAGTAGACAGAAGCCTACCTCAAACCCAAACTGCAAAACCTTACATCATTCACAAAAAGCTCATCTTTATTCCACAGGTCCAAAATGCTATTACACAATCAAAATAGTAATCGACTCATCAATACGAGTCTAATGATACTCATATTGCACTATTATATTTCGGGTCCAAAAATGACACCAAAAATCCCAAGTGGATCCCACTTAGGGAAAACACATTTTTAAGGTCAACCCAATGTTCATACATGAACAAAGAATCATAATCCTCAAGAAATAGTTGAAAACAAGGCTAATTTAGGGCTAAACTCAAGCCCTAAGCTAAATTGGGGTTTTGGGTTCAAACAAAGAAATTTAAACATGAATTCAAAGGATTCTTACCTTAAATTCAAAGATATTTGCGATAATAAATGATGATCAAGCTCTTAAGTCACCCACACAACTCAATTTTTAGTTATCATACCTATTTAGGGTTCTTGGCTCTCAAAGGTGAAGGAAAAATAGCCAAATTTGAGACATTGGGGTCTATTTATGGACCCTCAGGTAAGGAGATGCAACGATCTCCCTCTATGGGCCGCAATCACGCAAGGGCGATCTCTATAGAGTGCACACCACAATCGCGCTACCCCTTGCCATCTCAGACGATAGTTGAAACTTCAATTTTTTCCAAATTTCAATCGATGCCTCGGGACTTGTTCAGAATCTACTTTTTGCAAATGAATTATGTAGCTCCACTATACTCAATGTTTTGGACGTGTTGAAAAAGTCAGATTTTTAATCTGAGGTTATTTTTGATCAAATATGGGTCCCACACTCATATTTTCAAATTTTCAACTTTTTGACCAATAGGTCAAAATGAGTTCGGGTGCTTCGGGACCCAAACCAAAGGTATACCTAGCCTAAAATTGATATTCCGAAGCTGCTGGAGTAATTCGCATATGAGATTATTTTGCTGAAGTTTTTGCTTGGTGGCCATTTGGAACCAGTGAAGTCTTCAAAATAGAGAATTAACTCTAAAAGCCAAACAAACTACTTGGTAACCAAACCGATGTCCCCAGCAAGTCATAAATGACTTGGGGAAGCTATGGAGAAGCCCAATGGCGAAGATAAGCAAAAATACGAAAAATGATTGAAAGAGTTATTACAATTAGATTTTAGTGAGATATTAATATGATTTCAAAATTAATAAACTATGATAATAAATTACTAATACATTATATTTCTATATGTTAGGATTAACACTTGATTTGTCTATACTATATTTCAATATGTTATGATTAAAAATTAATTTGTACATTAAATTGTGTGATTTTAGTAGTATGCTAAAATGTTAGTGATATTGTATTAGGAATGATAGTTAAGTGACCTTAGTGAAAAAAATAATAGTTAAATAACTATCTACAAAATTTGTCCGACACTAGGGTTACTATCTCAAAAGCTATATCTCAAAGATCAAAATTTGGGTGAGTATCTCGTGGTCGATGCTCAATGGGCAGTGCTCAAAATTCAACAAATCAAATACTTATGAATATTAATTTTTTCACATTCATTATATTTAAATTCTTACTGCAAATATTATTATACTTTTACGTAGCATATTGTACTAATGTGAAATTAAGGGTTATTTGTCATTTATTATTTATAAACATTATACTACAAACTTTCTTATTTTTTTGTTTTAGTTGATATAAACATGCAATGAGTTAAATCATGTTTATCTTTATATTTGTAACTCCAATTTTAGAATATTGTAGATCTTTTGGTGCAATAACTATTTTGATCTATTTGTACAATATAGAGGATAAATATGAATATGATTAATATCTTATTGTGTTGATGAACATGAGGGGTTAACTATTAGTTGAATGTTTTAAGATGGGAGGAAATTCAATTCCAATAGTAATTAATATTTATAATTTCATTCAAATTGAGTAATGAGAAACTATGATAGGGTTGATCGAAAATAGAGTTGAAGAGTAAATATTCAAATGTATGAAGGACTAAACCATTTATTCAAAAAAATAATATACAATAAAATTCATTAATATTTGATGGTTCATTATCAAAGGAGAATAAGTGAAGATTGTGAGATCGTGCAAATAGGTTAGGAATTTGAATAATGTTATAAGTTATTTGTTGAGAAAATGGTAATAAAAAATAAGAGAGTGAAAATTGACTATTATTGAGGATTTACTCAAAATATTTGCCTTGAAGCAAAAATATTTTAAATTTATAGAAAATATAATATGACTAACACCGTGCAAAAGAATACATAATCTATTGTGAAAAGAAAAATTTACTAAGACAAGAAAAGAGAAGGAGAAACTCCTTTCTTTCATTGGTAGAAGGATGCAAATTAAAATATTCTATATAAAAGAATTTAAATTTCAAGAAGCCTTATGTGTATAACAAACATATCATTCATTAGTTCCTTGTTTTTCTAACCAACTTTAGAAGTAAGTCACTTAACTAATAATAATTATGTTAAATATACATTTTATTTTGTAATTATATGATTTTTTTTCAAAATAAATCAATAAATATCAAAATATTATCTAATATGCTCAAATAATTATATTATAATTAATATTATTTATACGGGGATACTAACTTTCGAAAAGAAATGTTTAAGTTTTATGTAATTAATGATATTAAGTTCAATATTTTAATAGTTATTTTTAGTATTGCGTAAATTTACTAATTTCAAATATGTGAATGATATTGAATACTAGTTAAAATGAGGGAAAAGTCATCGTTTCCACCCCAAACTATACACGAAAAGTCTAGGTCACACCCAAACTATCATAGTGATCTATTACACACCTATACTATATAAAAGTGAAATTATTACCTCTCTGTGACACCCATTCCATGACACATTTCTTACACTCAATTTAGGCGCGTCTAGCCTTTTGAAACTCAAAAATAAACATTTAAAAACATTAAAAAAATAATAACTTTTAATTCCCAGCGGATATATTCAACCCTAATTCCCATTTAAGCCTATTTGGGGCTCCAAACTAAAGAACCCTAATTCCCAAATTTGTCTTCAAAAATCAAAATTGAAGATTATTTGTTTGAAGAATTGGTAACTAAATCTTTTTAATCGTTCGATTTCTTGCTATATTGTGAGAAAATATAGTTCTTTTGTCTTAGTTTTGTTGTAATTTTGATAATTATTTCTTTCCTCAAGTGTTTGTTCAACCTCTCTTAAAGCTTGTTTTCTTAATCAAGGTACTTTAATGGCTAAGATAAGTTTGAGTAGACTTTGTAAGAAAGAAGAAGATCATGAGTTGGACGAGGTTCGAAGCAAACATGGACATCTTTTGCCTTTGATGACTTCATGGACCTCAAGAAATCTAGGTAGACGATATTGGTGTTGTCCTTACTATGGGGTAAGCGAGTTTTTATTCAAATAATGATCTTAAATAGTGTATACGAATCTAATTGCTTTCATTTTAGAATGCTAGATCATGCAATTTCTGGCTTTGGAAGGATGATTATATTGATCAACGATCCAAATTTATTATTCCTAAATTATTAGAAAGAATTGGGGAGCTTGAGAAAAGAGTTGAATATTTTGCAAATTGTGCAATTTATGAACACAAAATAGTTGATGATAAGACTACTAGGATAGCTAAATCTGTGGAGAGCAAAATAGATATCAATAAAATAGAATCGTAACTGGATAATTTTCAGGATGATTTGAAGATGATGAAGGCAAATGACAAGAAATGGAAGATCAAGTTGGTTAAGTCCAAGAAAAGGGAAAAACAACTTTGGACTACTCTCATTTGTGTATGTATATTGGGTGTTAGTTTTCTATTTTATTTTATGTGGTTGAAAAGAGCTCCAAGAAGGTTGCCCTAAACTATTAATTTGCTTTGTTTTGATATGTTGTAAGGGGCTAAATTGTAACAATTTTTAGGTGTGATCTTAGACAAAACTATCAAGTTGTGTTATGAAATTGTTTTGTGTAATGAAATTGCAAGGTTGAACTTAACAGTTTTAATTTTATTTTCTGTGGTTGTTTGTGTTGCAATTTGTATACAACATCACAATGCTAAGGCATAACCAACAAACCTACATAGGCACAACCACACATAAAGAACCAAATATTAATAAATGTAGTCACAACTATTGTATAAGAACAAACACAAATTTCAGCAACAATAAACTTACAGCTGCTTAATCATTAACCAAAAATAAGTGCATTTACATCTTATTTTCAAAAACATTTACAAAAATTTCACAACTGTTAAAAATATTGCAGTTACAAAATACAGTCAAAGCTGGCACCAATAAATTATTTTTAAAACAGTCACAACTGCCAACACTAGTGAACTACCAAAAAATAGTCTTAAATGCACTCACAACTGTCAATATTTATACAAAGGAAATTATTAGTCTACACCAACTTCTTATAGATATTGAACATTTGAGCTTTCTTGACTCAAGTGTGCAATCTTGGACCTTGTCTCCATTTGTTTTTCCCTCTCATTTCTTGTAGTTTCTTGGAGGTCATAGCTTTTTTTTTCTCTCTTTATTTCACATCAGTTTTTTGGTGTATATCCAAGATTTTGAGTCACAACTGCTGAAGACTTGGTAGTTTTGAATCTCTCACTAGGTATTCCAGGCTGCTCAAATGAAGAAAGTGTCAACATTTATAGGAATGTAGCAAATAAAATTTAAATAGTACATGAAGTAGTAAACTTACATTAAGAATTGTGCATCCACTTTGTGTGTGCAGTACTCCCATTCCAATCATTCTTAGTCTGCCAACACCCTAAAAACTAAAGAAAAGAAGATATTAAGTAGAAGGTTAGCATATTAGTTTATAACACACATATTAAACAAAATACCTTTTCTGTAGAACCCTTTGGTCTACTCCTTCCTCTTTCAGTTGCACCTCTCCCTTTTTCAACAGTAGGTGCTGCATCAGATGATGAACCAGCTACTGAACTTGGGCCAAGATTTGCATTAGTGCCAGCAGCAGGTGCACCTTTTGGACATTTTCTTTTATTATGACCCTTGTTATGGCAAGTGCTTCATGACATCTCAATTCCTCTCTTGGATAACTTTCCAGTTTTCTTTTTGTGGTTTCACCTTCTTCTTTCATCCTATTCTTTCCAGGCATACCTGGTATCTTCCTAACAAGAGGTGGCATAACATAGATATTCTATGATTCTGTCTACATTCTTATATTCAAAACTGGTTGAATGAAGTATCTGTATGTGTTCATGTATGTTTCTCTATTGTACCATGAGATATTTAGTTAACTGGTTCCAATTTCTTGTGTTGAAGATTAACCACTGTATGAGGACAGGGTATACCCTTCAACATCCAGTCTCTACAACTACAATATTGTCTAGGAAGATACAGAAGATGCTTATATCCTCTATCAAGTACCTCATACCCTGTATCAGAATTCTATTCTATATTGAACTTCACAAACCTTTTTGTATTATCATGTAGTAGTTTTATAACCATTGGAGAAATGTCACTAATCCAAGTTTCACAAAAATCCCTTATCTGTCCCACTCTTTTCATTATTTTTACCCTTATGTCTTCTAATATTGTAATTATTGTCTTCTTCCTTGCTCTTAATATCTAGGCATTAAAACATTCTGCCATGTTATTGTCAACAAGATCATACTTTGTGTCAAAGCTAAAGTAAACCCTACTCCACCTCTCTGAATTAAAATACATTAACTTATCCAATATCTCTCCCCCACCCAACATCTTCATATACCTAATGTTGTCCTTAAGCCCAACCTCAAAGGTAGATCTTGCACACCTCCAAAATATTTTTTCTTCTCAATATCTCTACATATAGAACTTTTCAACCAATTTGTAAGGACATTCCTTACACACATTCTATGTCCAGTATTTGATAAAAATTCAGTTAAAATAATTTCTAATTCCTAAAAGAAACACAGAAATAGTTACAACAATTTCTAATACATATAAGAAAAACAGAAACAGTTATGGAACATAACATATGTTTTGTCAAAATATATAGTTGTATAAACTGCACCAAAATTAAATAAATTCTTACCTTTTACATGTCTGCTATCACTGTCAAATTTCTCCCATCTCCTAGTTGAAGATCATTTATAATCATGATAAACTAGCTCCAAATGGACTTATTTTCAATCTCAACAACTGGCTATGCTAGTGGCAACATTTGATTGTTACCATCTTTACACACAACAACTAATAACTGCCCTTTTGTCACTCCTTTTGGAAAACTCCATCCAAACCAATACATTTCGTACAACCAGATAAGAAGGACTTCTTCATTGCATCAAAACATATGTAGAATCCTTGAAAATATTTTCAACTATCTTCAAATATTTCATCATGAAGCTTCACTACACATATACTACCTGGATTTGATCTTAACAACTCATCTCTATAATCTAAAATTCTCTCAAATTCCATATTATAATCACCCATCAGTTCTGCAATCACCTTATTTCTGGCTCTCCTGTACACTGTTCTTCCAATATGTAAATCTAGTTCCTTCTTAATAAGCAGTTGAAACTCAAAAATTCTAATGTTAGGTTGTTCTTTTATCCTTTTATTGAAGTGGTTGGCTAAGAACTTGGTATTACAAAGTTTGTTCCTATTGGTATGATCACACTTATGAAATGGATTGTACGTCTTTACTATAAAGTTCATAGACCTAGAATCAAAGCTAACATAACGAAACCGTGGACAACTAGTTGTACACCTAACCCTTACACTTGAAGGTTCATTAACACATTTTTCAATTGTAATATGTTTATGTAAGACCCCATAAAATCCTAAGCTTAACTCAGCCCGTTAAATCTTGAAAAGAGGTCCCAGACTTAGAAATTTCAGCTAAGTATTTATACTTAGAATTTATTTTTGCCTTCATAAGTTGGCGATCCTATTTTACGCCCATTATGACCTTAATATGCCGATCTTTGGATTGAATCATGATTAGGTGTGTCAATAGGTCACTTCATGTGATTTTTAAATTTTTTGGACCTCATTTGAATCATATTCAGGTGACCAAAATAGTGGGTCAACGTGATATCAACGTATCGCGTCGCCCATCACATCGACAGATAATTTTTATCCATATTTTAATGCAATTTTAGTGAACCAACATAAACTTGACGCGATGCATTGGTCATCGCATTGATGCCATCGATGCGACACGTCAGTATGCGCGTCGCTGGGCATGTTTTTTAGTCATTAAAACCTTGCATCCAGAGGGGTAATTGGGTTATTTTTCACCCGTATTCAGCCCCAAAAACATGATATTAAATTATTCTAGGGAAAAAACACTCATTTTCTCTCAAATCTCTCTCAAGAACAAACCCCAGGGCTTTGATTTCAAATTCAAACTTCAAGAACACACCATCAATCTTCATGAATTCAAGCATCAAGGTATGTTAGGTGTTCATCCAAGGGTTTTCTTCCGCCCTTGGAGTTCAAGAATCCCCTTTTAATTACAAGTTGGCTTCTTTTATGAAATTCATATTAAATGTGATTGTATTCATGATTATGATATTAGTTGGGTTTAGAATCCATAATTAATTACAAGTTTCATGAGAAATAAATAGCATGTGTGTGTTGCTATATGGTTTCATGTAAAAAACCCTTGAATTTATGAGTTGGAACTTTGATCATGATGCTTGCGTGTTGTAGTATAGTCATGTGTATAAGTTATGCTCCCCAAGTGTTTGATGTATTGTTCATGTAAGTTGAGTAATGAAATTATATCATATTATCATGTATACAAGTTCATGTCATGCAAGTATTTGCTAAAATGCCTCAATGAATGAATGGTGACAAAGTGACTAGTTATCCTGTTTTCAAGATTGTGCTATGTTATAATTTATGCTATCGAGTCCTGAGGGTGTCTAATACCCGACAATCTAGCTGTTTACCTAGATTACAGTAGTTTCAGAATAGTATCAGTGATGTCATGTATAATAGTATTCAGTCAGTTACAAAATTCAGTGTATTCAGTTAGTTAACAAAATTTAGCATACTCAGTCAGTTAATTAGCACTCAGTGAACTCAGTTTAGTTCAGTTAGATAGTACAATTAGAAATAGTTCAGTCAAGCCTAGAATAGTCTAGAAATCAGTTTAGTCCAGGTTTATTCAATTGAGAGTAGGAATCAGTACCGAGCAAACCTAAGGATGGGAGCATTACTGTCATTAAAGGGTTTGGTCCTTAGCAGTAATCCCTGCATTACAGAACTACATATCCAGCATAGGTTGAGATATCTTTCTTCCAATCTAGGGTTGATACATCTCGTGTGAGTTTTCTTTCCAGTGAGGGTTGACGAAAGAGCTTCCTGCCAGAGAGGGTTAACTCATAACCATTGTTAGTATCCTTTGGCAAGGTGCTAACACCCTTCCAACTGGGGTCACAGGTTGGACCCCAACTCAATCATACTCGGGGTATGTCGGTTATATGAACACTTCCATATTTTCAGTTTCAAACTCAGTATAAAACCTCAGTTTAGTTTCAGAATTAGGACTGTCAGATACAGTCACCCAGCTCAGTACAGAACTCAGTTCAATTCTACAAAATCAGGACTATTAGAAATAATCTCTTAGTTAACAGTAATACAGTATCAGTTAACTCAGATATCAGTCATTCAGTTTAATAAACTCATTATCTAGTGTTAATGAAATCTCAGTTACAGTATACGTAGTTATGTGCATAGCATTGCATAATTAGTATTTACAATAATTTTAGATATACATGTACTTTTATTCAGTTATATTCATGCCATTTAGTCAGTTATTTGTTCATGCTTATGAACCCATGCATTCATCCTTACCTCACCTAGCATACCAGTACATTCAAAGTACTGACACATACCTTTCTTTTGTGCTATGATGTCTTATATCATAGGTTTAGACACACGGGCTCCTGACCGTACTTAGCAGCCTAGGTTATCAGCAATAGAGTTAGTGTTGAGTCCTCATAGTTTGAGGACAGAGTTGTTAGTTCACTATTTTAGTATTCATCTTATCTCAGTAGTCGGAGTTAGTTGGGGGCTTATTCTATCAGCTCCATGTTCAGACAGTTAGAGGCTTTCAGGCTAGAGTATTTACAGATAGATGTTCAGTTTTTAGTATTGGTTTTCAATATTCAGTATTTTAATTTAAGTTTAGAACCTTATGGCAATTTCTGCCTAATTTTCATATTATCAGTGTTATTATTCAGTGATTGCAGCAGGTACCAGTCATGGGTTAGTTTATGGTCCTTCGAGATTATGAGCACCGTGTGACGTTTAGGGTGCAGACTCGGAGAATTAAAGTGTAACAATGACATATTTAGTAGCAATAACTCTAAATTTATTAACACTTTAAAAAACAAGTCCTAATTCCCACCCAACTTTATGACAGTCTGAATTATATGCAACTCTATTAATTTTTTCCTTTTTCTAGTCTTATCTCTATGTTCAATCTGTTCAACTTCATCTTCTTCATTAATTGCATCTTCTGAATTAGTTTCAAAGCTGGCAACTTCATCTGATGGGTAAAAAGGTTCATCACCACCAAATTTACCTTCTAAACTATTTCTATCACCACCTACAGATTCATCATAACCAACATTTGGCCCCTTTCTTCCAATTCCTAACTTAACATGTTCCGCTTAATCCACTTTCCTACTACAAAGATTTATGTATGATTACCGTGATAGAAATGGATGAATGTAGGGTGGTGGAGTACAAACCACCAAAGACCTCTTTAGATTGTCTCATTGAGTTTCTTAAAAAACTACCTAAGCCCCAAGGAATGATAATTGACGTACCTTAAAAGGCTAATATTGAGAAAAAAGATGACCTTGAGAGTACACACTCAAGAGGTTAGAAATGAATGAGAAGATGGCCTCCAAGTAGGAGGAAAATGATGAAGAAATGTGGTTGAGTTGTAGTGATGTGGGTCATGCCACAACACTAAATCAAGCATTTCTTGGGAGGCAACCCAAGTTAAGGTATGTATTTTATTTTTAGTATTTTAGTTTTTACTTTATGGAGTTTTTTTTTGAGTCGCAAGTTGATGAGAAGTCTAAGTACCAGAAACTCGAGCTAGGGAGTATGGCAAATACTAGGTGTGGGTCCTAGGCAAATACTAGGTGTGGGTCCTACCTGACCTCATCGATATTTAAAGATACTACTAGCTAGGCCTAATGGCCTCAAAGAGTATTTCTATCTCTACTTTTGGGTTTAGTTTGGGGACAAAGTGAGATTTTAAGAGTGGGGTGGGAAAATTTCCATGGTTTCGAGTGAAGTGATGCTATAGGATCTAAATTCTTAGTATTTTTCTAGTTTTTTCTTAAATTTGAAAAAATACAAAAAGATTTCTTATTTTTGATTTTTAGTTTTAGTTGGGTCAGTCTAGTAGGTGCACACTCCACCCACCCTATGGTTTTTCTTTTAGTTCTTTTCTGTGGGGGAGCTCTTTGAACCCAGTATACTTTTTCTTTGTAGGAGTAAATTTTAAAATTTTTATGTTAGGTAAGTAAGATGTTGTTGCTATGTGCTATGGATGATTGCATGATGCAAATTTTTTTTGACTGTGAAGCAAATTGGTTGTGTTAAATGACTACTTTTGAGACACCTAGGCTCAGTTTATGACTTTTATGCTTTGTTATCTTAATGTTGAATTTATGTGATTACTTGGTTTAGAGTCTATGATGATCCTAGTTGAGTCAAGCATGTGGCATGTGTGAGAGTTTTTTTTATATATTTCTTGGTGCATATTGATGACTAGAACTTGTCTGGTGTGTGTGCAAAGCAAAATAAAGAGTCAGGGTTTAGGAGATGATATAGGCATTTCATTTAAAGCCACGTTCATACCTTTGTTTATCTGCCATTGTGCATAATCCCAGTTAACCCCGCTGAGCCTTTAGCCTATATTCTTTGGTAACCTCATATGTAGCTTGTTCCCCTTTCTTGGTTGACCTGAATTTAATCTAAATCTCATAAGCTCTTTATTTGAAAATTAATGAAGTTAAAGAGTGTGAAAATAAGGAAAAAAAGAGGTGAAAGTGAGGCCCCAAAAAGTAATTATTGGTGTTGTAAAATTGATATATGTTGTGGTTGGGAGTTGTGTAATTAAAAGAGAGAAAAATTATGCTAAAATTTGACCCTGAGTGGATGAATAATCATCACTCCACATTATATATGACTAGTTTACTGAGATGGGGAAAAATAAAAGAGAATGGGAAAGTAGAGGTGGTCAAAAGTTTGGTTTTTGAGAGATTAATCTTAATGTATGTGTGATGTATTAAAGTTCTTAGGGAAGATAGTCACTATTCTTAGCCAAAATAGTTCCTAAATGTCCCTTAGACTATATTACAACCCCTTAAGTCCGAGTTGATCCTAAATCTTAACATTTTGATATTAGTAGACTATTACACTAATGGAAAGCCCATTCATCTTGTGTAACTTGTGAATTCTTTGAGAGGTTGAGCGTAATTTGATTTCTATACCCATTTGTGTGATAAATTTGCATTTATATGAGTGATGATGGATAACTCTCTTGTTGTGAGGGAACATGTTTGATGATAGTTAGATGATTTATGTGCTTACTATATTTTAGTAATATTCATGAGTTGGTCAACTTGGTAAGTCAATTCTTTAGTCTAGGATGTTTTGAAATAGTGTTTTTGAGCTTTCAAAAATATATACCGTGCGTAGTGTAGAAACTTGCTATCTGTGTAGTCATTGTAGTGATAGTCTGAATGTCTTGCTGGTAGTAATAGTGTTGGAGTCTTCCTTTATCTTGATTCTTAAGTGAAGATTTGTTCAATGAGGAACAAGGATTTAAGTGTGGGGTAATGATCTTAGGTGGAATTATGCACCTAAGTGTGGTTATCCGGCCTTGTTTAGCCTTGTTTTGAGGACTTCTCTTATGTGTAATGATGTAATCTTTGTATAAATGAGCATCTAAGTGTGTTCTTATGTAATTATAGTGTTTAACGTATGTTCATAATGAGTTTTAAGTCAAAACACCAAGTTAAAGTTTAAACGAGAAACTACTACTCTTAGATTGAGCTATGTTCCTTTCTAGTTCATCGTATTGGATTCTTTGTTGTTTTGAGATCTAATTTGTGGTATTAGATGTTATAGTATGCTTGGTGAGTTTTTAAATATGATAAATGGGGTATACACAAACTGTAAATCAAGAGGAAACATCACCACAAAGCTTGGATTGAAGGGACAAATGAATAGGACAAGCATTGTGCAAAGCTGAAAAATTTGGACTCATAGGCATGCCACACTGCCTAGTTATCGCGATAAGGCTATGGAACGCCCTTGATAGCATTTTTGAATGCCAATTCTAGTATCTAGGTGATATAGAGACATGTCACGGACTATAGGCCATGCGATAAGGGCGTGTGACAGTGCACACGCAAGTGTACGCGATTTTATCAAGTAATATAGTGGCCTTCAAGAAAGCCGAATATCGATCACACAGAGACTTGATTTAATTCTAGTTCACAGTTTAGATTAATTTAGTGCAAGAGTAACCAAAAAGAGTTTGGAAAATTGTAAATTAAAAATAATGTAAGTAATGCGTAAAATAAAATCTTGGAATAATCAATAGAAGAAAACCCAGGATTAAAGCACTCCGAACAATCATACTATGTTATTGAATTTCATTCGTTGATTTGCTTATCTTGGTTGTTGATTCATAGGGTTAATTGCACGATCACGATTTCCCAACCTCTAATCTTTTACCTAATATGGACATTAGAACTACATCATTGAGCGGAGATGTAATAATCCAATTAAGTGAATTAAAGCTATCATCCTACATTTGAATCAAGTAAGGCATCTAAGTACATCCCTATCTTAAACGCTAAGTTTAATTATTTATTTTATAAAAGAATAAAAATCCAAACTTTGTTTATTCCCATGTTCTATCTCCCTATTCCCTCTCCCGAGATCAAAAGGTCGACAATATATGTATTTTACGGGTCACGAATTCTTAAATAATTAAAATAAGAATAAACAAACAACCAAATATGATAAGCAAAATTAACGAATTTAATCCAAAACAATAGTACTCTTGTTCTTAGCTTTAACCCCAAAAAGAGAGTTTTTAGCCGATAATATTCATAATCACGATCCAATTAATTGAATACATGATATGAAAAATTAAAAGTTAAATAAAAAATTAAAAACCTAATACGAAGTAGTAGAAGCCACGTATTTTGTTCCACCGTATTGACCAATGTGTCCAAGTGTCTTGCGTAACTCCACAATTGTTCCCAAGATATATATATATATATATATATATATATATATATAATATTATAGTGGGATTAGGAGAACTTACACATGGTCCAAGGAAAAATTCACCAGCTGCCCAATCACGTGACACTTTTGAATTAAAATAGGACAATGTCTTGTGCTGTCTCAGCGCATTTAATTTTGTTTTGCATTGAATCATCAGCGCGGCGTATCGTCGATCATGTCACTGGACTGGTTGTACTGGAAATGTCGAAGTGGCGCGTTGACTTCGCATCGACTCACTAAAATTTACTTCCAAAATTTTGGTTAAGTGTAGAACGTCCTATTCTTTGCCCATGCCTTTTGTATTGTATCTCCAATGAATTTTCAGTATTTAAATCATTAATATATCACCGTATTCACCTCACAAAACCTCCTAAAATATCACACACCATAAATTAAAGATCAAAACAACACAATATTCCCAACGACGAATCAAAACACAAGCTAACATAAGACAAATTCGCAATGATCTTCCCCTTATTATTATGACTCTTGACTTAATCAAATTGAACTTTGCACATTAAAAATAAGTTATTCCATATAAAATTACACAATTAAAATATTTGAAATAAATTAAACACATTATAATCCACCAAAACCAACTAGACACACACCTAGCTCAAGCTAGTAAAACTAGTTTTTCGGGTTGAACTCTAAATGACTTAATTAAATACAAACTTGTTTGAAAATACTTTGAACATTGTAATCACACACTTGGACACTTAAATGCTTCTTTATATCAATATGAACACGTTAAGAACCCTAGTTGCTCTCAAAACAAGGCGAAATAAGCTAGAATATGATACAAAAGTGTATAAAACCACCTCAGATCACCACCCCACACTTAAACTCTTGTTCGTCCTCAAACAACTCTTTACTCTAAGTATAAAAAATTGAGGTGACGCTACACTTCTACTAAATGCAAGACACTCAAGCTAGTACTACAATGACTACACGGAATGCAAATTTCTATACAAAGCACGTTATTTACACAATAGAAAGCTCAAGAACACTACTTCGAAGCATCCTAGCCTCAAGAATTGACTCACCTAAGTGGAAAACTTATGCTTATATCATATAAATCACCCACACTCATCAAACATGTGCCCCTCACAACAAGAGAGTTACCCATAATTACTCACAATAATGTAATTTATAATGTAACGGGTACAAGAATAAAATTACACTCACTCTTACAAGGAATTTACAAGTTACACATAATGAAACATAGACTTGCCCTTAGTGTAATGCTCAACTAATATTAGAATGATGAACTTAGGATCAATTAGGACTTTTCCGAGTTGTAATGTAGGCTAAGGGACGGTAGGAACTATTTGGGAATAGTGACCAACCTCTCTAAGAGCTTTTATACAGTACATTATACATTTAAAACCACTCTCCAACAACCAAATTACACTTTTTCATTCACCCATACCTTTTGTTTTTGCCCCATCTCTTTTAAGCATTTTCACAAACACTTGGTGGACGCATAGTTTACTACCACATGAATCAATTTTTCTCCTTTTTCACAATCATGACAATATTTCTAACATAATTTATATCACATCCATCCACCACAAATCAATTATTAACACCAATAACTATTACCTTGGGGCATCAATTTCATCTTTTCTTCTTCAATTTCTCAAACTCCTTACTAAATCATTTTTTTTATTAAAGCACTTAGGAACTTTTTTGATCAAATTATGGTCTATCAAAAAGTGGATTAGGCTAATCATGCATCTACCAAGAAAAGGCTAATGACTCAATGGGGTTTATCTAGGATAATGCACAAGGGTAGGTAAAAAGAAGGTATAAAATAAGGATATCAAAGAAATGCCTATATCATGTCCTAAACCCACATTCTTTATTTCGCTTCACATACACACCGGGCAAGTTCTAGACATCACATGAAACAAGGAATATACAAAAATCTCATATCACACATGGCATATGCTTGACTCAATATGATCATCATAGACTCCCAACCAAACAATAACATGAATTCAAATTTAAGCTAACAAGTACAAGAGTCATAAACATGAGCCTAAGAGTCTCAAAAATAGCAATTCACTCATTCAACATGCTTTTTCAAACTAAAACACTTGCATCATATAATCAAAAATAGCAGCAACAATAATATCTCACTTATTCCTAACTTAAAATTTTTTAAATTGAGTTAAAAATTGAGAGTTTCCCCACCCCACACTTAAAAATCTACTTTGTCTCCAAAGTTAATTTTTAAAATAAGAGATAAAAATATTCCCTGAGGCCTCTAGGCCTAGCTAGTAGCATCTTTTTGCATAAAAAAGGATCTGGGGAACCCCACACTCAGTCTTTGCCATGCTCTTTAGCTCAAGTTTATGGTACTCAGACTTCCCATTAACCTGTGACTCAACAAAAAATAAAAACTACGTAAAATAAAAACTAAAAACTGAAAAGAAAACATACCTAATTAACTTGGGTTGCCTCCTAAGAAGCGCCTAATTTAGTGTCACGGCACGACCCACACTCATCCCTTTCAATCACATTGATCATGCATAAATCTTTATATTGAGAATTTTCAATGGGTGCTTTGTAAACATCAAATAATACTTTTGAATTAAAACAGGACATGTCCTATGCTGTGTCGGTGCATTTAATTCTTCTTTGCATTGACTCATTGACGCGACGTGTCGTCGAACGAGTCGCTAGACTGGTCGGACTGGAAATGAAGACACATCAAAGAACGTCAACTTCATTTGGGTTGGATTTTGTAACATTTCTCTTAGAAAATGAGCCTCAAACATTTAAAGAAGCGATGACGTCTTTGGACTTATACTTTTGGAAAGAGGAAGTCGATGCAACGCTTTGACTTCGCGTCGACTCACTGGAATTTGCTTCCAAAATTTTGGTTAAGTGTAGGACGTCCTATTCTTTTCCCATGCCTTTTGTAGTGTATCTCCAATGAATTTTTGGCCTTTAAATCATCAGTATATCACCGTATTCACCTCACAAAGCCTCCTACAATATCACACACCACAAATTAAAAATCAAAACAACATAATATTCCCAACGACGAATCAAAACACAAGATAAGATAAGGTAAATTCGCAATGATCTTCCACTTATTATTTCAACTCTTGACTTAAACAAATTGAAATTTGCACATTAAAAAATAAATTATTCAACATAAAGTTATACAATTAAAATATTTGGAATAAATTAAACACATTAGAATCCACCGAAACCAACTAGACACACAACTAGCTCAAGCTAGTAAAACTAGTTTTTCGGGTTGAACTCTAAATGACTTAATTATATACAAACTTGTTTGAAAAATACTTTGAACATTGTAATCATACACTTGGACACTTAAATGCTTATTTATATCAATATGAACAAGTTAATCACACGAATTGCTCTCAAAACAAGACAAAATAAGCTGGAATAATGATACAAAAATGTATAAAACCACCTCAGATCAGCGTGGTACGCCCCTATGTTAAAAATGGAAAATCTTGTTCTCCTATAAATAGGACACTCCCAACCTTTGTGTATGAACTTTGGACGACCGTAGGGCTTGGAGACACAATTTAAAAGGCTGAAAATAGGAGCTGAAAATAGGATTTTTATTCCTTTACTTTAGTTTTTTTATGGATTATGACATAAAGTAATCTACTGCGATTACGTGTATGTCCATGAGCGGCTAAACACCCTTTTTCAGGGTTAAGGCCAAGAACATGATTAATTTTGTTATGAATTGAGTGGGTTTTGGTTATTTATAATTATTGATTGTTTTGTATCCTTTATATAAATATTTTAAGGATTCAAAACCCTTACAATACATGCTTAATTCTATCATAAACCCGGAAGGAGGAACGACACGATAGAATGTGGGATAGATAGAATAGAATTGTAATATCAATTGAGTAATGTTATGATTTGCATTTAGTATATGAATATACCTAAAGGACCAATTTGGTTCAATTACCGGATATAATATGAATGCATTCAACTTAGTTCTTGTATCCTCGCTCAATGTTGTAGTTGTGAGGTAATTTAAATAATTGGTTATAGGTTCGAAAGACCATAGTCATAATTTCAAATTTGAGAACCAACAACCAAAGTAATTAACCTAACCAACAAAGTTATATAACTAAGTATGCTTATTCATAGTGCCTTAACCCTAGTCTTTCTTAATTCTTGTCCAAGAAACTTTATTTTACCGCATTATTTTAGTTTTAATTGTTAACACTCAAACTTTTGTGGTTATGTTTGCACTTAATTAGACTTTGAAGTGAAACTAGATTTGGATAGTTGCTTAATACTAGTTTCTGTGGGATCAATACATGGTTTTTATAAGGCCATTATATTACTTGGATGGGTCACGTTCACTTGCGTGTGCCCTTGGCCGCAACATATACAAGAGTAGCAAAACTTTTTAAAAAAAATTAGCACAGGAGAGCAAGAATAAAATTATTTTGATCATTGACATGTATGTACTGTATATCCACTTACAAAGCAATTCAGATAGTGGAGGAATCAATCCACATAGTTTTTCCTACCAGTTCTCTTAAAATTGTAATTAGCCTTAGTTATAGAATTATCTTAGGAGGTTAGGAGTAGCTAATCCTATGCCGATGAATAATAACATGTGTCTTGATTCTTGAATCAGATACTACATAACTTGCATTTCTATTTACTCTATGGCTGGTCCTTTTCCCATTTACTAGGCCCCACTCATATTTTATTCTCTCTCTTTTTTATATTGAAGTTTCGCTATATTTTCTCCTCCTCCTTTCAAAATCCTTTTGTATGCTTGGCTGCTTGGTATATAAATCTTAGATTTTGTAAAAAAAATAGACTACATAGAAAGTTGTAAAAGTTTAGTTTCGAAAATACTTTCATCATTGTTACTTCTCCACTTTTGTAAATTAAGTTACTTATTACTATCTGCTAGAGTGGAATTCTTAATTAATATATTAAGTACCTAACAGAAATAGTGTGAGAAGATTTTGAATTATGTCTGTAAGATAAATTCTCCTTGATAGTCCACTCTCTGTTTTGGATCAACTCATGCATTGTGATTATAAAGTTATATTGTTATGGTTGGTTGAGGAAATTTTACAGTGGGTAGGGGTCACCTCCTTAAAGGAAAAGATGTGACAAAGGCTTGAACATCACGAGAGAATAATTAAATTATAGCACATGTGCTGAGAATAATTTATATGTTATAATATGTGCTTCAAAAGAAAGAAAGGGAAAAAAATATATGCACATCTGCTTTTTTTTTGTAGAAGTCTGGACTGATCCACCAGCTCTCATCAACCACAACTTTAGGCTTTCAAGGCTGACCATTATAAGAAACCGCAGCTATGGAAGATGTTAAAAGCACTCGTTTTATTGATGGTGTTTTGACACATGAACAGATAAGATTGAGTGTTTCCTTAACAGCAAGATCAGATAATTCAACCTGAAACGTGGGCAGGCGTAGAGTTGATTTGAAGCAAGAACAAACTCTAGAAGGCATACCAGCTAATTTACTTTAAGTACCATTGAAGTTGAATGTCAGTTTCCTAAAATAGCTACCATTAAAGTTATACACATTTTATTTTTTTAGAGAGCATGATTAATATTATGTGGCTACCAAATATGAACTACACTATAAACTAGTAAAATTCCATAAATAAGATCCATAAAAACATTAGAAAATCCTTAAGCTTTATAATTATACATCAAGTACATTAAAAAGAGAAATTAGCTATTCTAAAATTGTATGTTATAATTTAGTTATTCTTTCGTGATGTTTAAGCCATTGTCGCAACTTTTTCTTTAAGGAGGTGACCCCTACTCAGTGTAAAATTTCATCAATCAATCATAACCATATAGCTTTATAATCACAATACATGAATTGATCCAAAGTAGGGAGTTATCCATTCCTCGCATAGTTAAACAAGGAACACTTAGCTTGCTTGTATGTAAGTTTTGAATATAGCACCCTCTTGGCAACACATGGTTATCTTTATGTTTTCATGGAAAAAATAGACAGTCTTCTTGGTATAAAGGAACTAATAGACTATATATCAGAAGTAAATATACGGAATAGTCGAAAAAAATCTACTATATATACATAAAAAAAATTTGACCATATAAAAATAATATAATTTTCCGACGAAGAGGGTTCGGATGAACCCTCAAATGTATGTGGCTCTGCCACTGTATGCGACCACATAATCTTCCTATGAAACAACGGAGACGCTGAATTCTCTCCCCAAATTCTCTTCAATTCTACGGATTGCAGCTTCATCCATTAAAATCCTACTTACACTCTTGACATAAATGTAATCGAAACGTTTTCAAAATTGCTTAACTATTTTCTCCATTTTTTCACTATAAATATACAAATCAATCAAATTGGAATTTTCACTAAACAAATATCAAAAAGAGAAAAGAAATTTGAATTTTCGACTCGATATCAAAATTTAATCCTCTTTTTTTTTCTACTACAAATATATCAATCAAATTGGGTCTTCCAACTAATCAAATATGAAAAAGGAGAAGGGGATTTTGATTTTAAACTTCGATATCGAAATCAAACCCTTTTTAAAAATTGCTAGATTATTTTCTTCCTTTTTTCCAATCAAAAATACACTAACAAATTAGATTTTTCAGCAAAATTTACTTAAAAAAATTAGATTTTTCAGCAAAAATTCACTGAACAAATACCAAAAAAATGAAAAGGAATTTAATTTTTTGACTCAATATCAAAATCTTAAGTATTTTCAAGATTTCTTAATTTTTTGGTATAAAAAATACACTAACAAATTAAATTTTTCATGTGAAAAAGGAGAAATAAGGGTTTGATTTCTTCAAGGGGATCCAAGTCTGCTGAGAACAAACATGCACACGCCCAAATCTTCAAAATTGTAAAGTGTTTCTCTTTGCCCAAATCTTAGAAAGATTTTATTTTCCCAAATCTTACCAGGGATTCACCAGAAAATGCATGCATGCTCAGAATCAAGAATAAAACAAGAAAATAGAATTAATTGGCACTTACCTTATGAAGTCAACTGGATAAAATCTAAATTTGCAAAAGCAGTAGCAGTCAATTTTGCAGATGTAGGAAAAAAAATTCAATCTTTGAGTTATTAGGCGCAAATACAATGACTTTTCCTATCGATGTAAGGGCTAATTGTCAAATGCTTGTGATTAACAACGACTATTACGAATGGATTGTCGATGGGTTGTTAAAGCATCATGCCAGCAGGTACATAAATCATCTTTAAAGATATTGATTTATATAATTTTTGTTATAAAAATATGGCATTAACACATATAAATCATGTAGAAAATAAAATGAAGAGCGCTACAAAGTGAACGAATCGGGTCTTGGTTTTGATATGTTCAACTTTGTTAATGTGCATCCCCTAGTGAAGGATTGGTTCTATTTGATGTCACAACCCTAAACTTACCGGAATGATGAGGTTTAAATGCCTTACTATTAATTAATACTTTATTTAATTGCATCTGTGTATTAATTTTACTATCACGTAATCTTAAATATTTGATAATATGTGCAATATATTAATGTCATTTCTTACTACCTTCGAAAAGAGGCCAAGTTGCAAATACCAGAACAATACAGATACAAGAGAGGCAATTGTTTGTACAAAGTTTACATCAATATACCTATGATAAGTATTGTTAACAATAACTGGAAGTTTTCCGAAATGAGGAATGCTTAATCAACATCATCAAAGGTTTTAGAATTTCAGCTGAATTACCTTGACATTTGGTCGACAAAGTGTACATCCCAATCAATTATGGTGATGAATTCTATTGGGTGTTAGTTGTCGTTATTCTAAAAGAGAGGCGCATCAGAGTTTATGACTCAATGTTGGGAAAAAGACGTTCCGAGCCGTCTTCTGAGATACAAAAGCTACCTAAAATATTGCCTACTTACCTTGATATAAGGGGCTTTTTTGACCAAAAGAATCGTACTGATTGATCGATGATTGAAGAATACCGGATAAAATAGGTAATCCGTGTGATGTCGAATATGTTGATGGAATTTCTCAATAACCCATTGGTAGTCTGTAAGTATCATGATTTAGATTTATTTCATAAATTTCGCAATGCTTACATTAATTGAGAGATATGGATTATCTAATTTTTACAAACATAGGGATTGAGGTCTTTTTATTGCCGCTTACACTGAGTATTTGAGCGATGGATTAAAAGTACCAAATTATGAACTTGATGTCGGATTACTCCATAAAATATATGATACTCTTTTATGGAAATACGGAGAAGTAAAAGATTAAAAATTATACGTAAGCGACATTAAAGATTCGCGATGACCAAAGTCGAATTTTATAGCACCGGATGAAGAACAACTTGTCCATATTGAGTAGATCTTTATAGCTTGAGTCTGTCAAAGTAATAACCTCTCCTTGGGAATTGTTAGCACCAGAGGTTAAATTGTTGATTTATTTGTTGAGTAGATCATCTGTACCCAAAAGAATTTTTTTACATTTTATTTATTTGTTGAGTTATTTCATGTAATTTCTAAAGGCTTTGATTTATTTTATGTTGTCTATGAACTTAATTTAATCCTTAGGTTTGAACTTATTAATTGAAATAGAATACTAGATTCAAATATCGCAACAGATAATACATCTGTTACAACAGACAAAATATATGTTGAAAATTATCAAACAGATTTAGACATATATTGCAACATGTAGGTCATCTATTGAAAATTATCAAACAGGTCTTCCTACTATTTGATTTGTTCCAATATATTACGTATAAATTGCAATAGATAGAGTACATGTTATAACAGATTGTATATCTATTGTGACAGATAGACTTAGAAACATTTGCATAGCACAACAGATAACCAACCTATTGTAATAGATAATCAATCTTTCATAACAGATAGACTATCTATTACAATAGATAAAAAATCTGTTGCATTATAAAAAATTCAAATTTCATCCGACATAAAAAAATATCACTATATGTAAAGTGAATTGATTTGAAATAAAAAATTATTATGGTGTTTGTGTTTCTACATCTTCTTCTTTATACACAGGCTCCAAGCGTCTGGTTAGTACCTCATAATCCCAGACCTTTTGCATGTTTGCGATAGCATTGTCACATAGAAAGGTCATTGGCTTGGCCATTTCTGTGTCGGTCAGCAAATATTCAATGTGTGCAAGCACATACGACCCGCACACGGCAGCGATTTCATTTTTTGGAAGTTCGATGTCCTTGTTTCGACTGTCAAAATCCTATGTTTGCTTCATCAACACTTTCACTGGAAAATGATCCATCAATTTACTCTGCCTCAACATGTTGGGGAACAACTCCAATAGTGGCTGCATGTGGGTAAAAAAGTGGCCTCAACGAAGACAGGTAAGTTGCAGTCATAAACCTTAATCTTTTCCTCCTTGAGTAGTATCTCAACAGCTAAAAAATATTTGACGTCCACATTCATGACTGTAATAATTCTCTTTGCCTTGGCCTAGCTCTTGTTGTGTGGATATTGCCTATTTTCTCTAACATATTTAATCATATTTTCATCTCATTAAAATCCAGAAACTAATAAATCAAATCTCAAGACACCGGGAGTTGACGCTAGTGTAATAAGATTATTGTACCTATCCTTGAAATTGTTGTAAAAGTTGAGATCCACTATCTTATCGACAAAATCATAAGCATCCGGGTACGCTAATTGTCTGCCCCTCATGAGGCAAAGAATTTCATCAACATAGTGTGATATAAGAAGATAATTTTAAATAGGTTAGTAATTATAAAGAAGAAAAATATAGTGGAAAAATACAATGGATGGTCCATATGTTGTAGAGGGTTCTCTGAATCTATTCACAGATTACCCAGCTAATGTATCTTATGCAACAGATAGGTAATTTATTGCAATAGAACCACCACCAATAGCAACAGAATACCCAGTTGTTGCAACAGATGACATATTTGTTGTGTAGCTTCTTCTTCATAGAGTAGATTAGAAAGCTAGGTTAGGAAAAGTAAACATACCTTATCCACATGTCACTGACACAAATTTGTCATATTCTTGAAGTCTTGGGCGTAAAAGGTATGCATGGTGTAATCTTTTGCGCGTTGCCTGGAATCATGATCCTTCGCAGAACAGTCTTCTCTTTGGCTCCAAGTGTCGTGTATATGTTCACCTTCTTCAATGGCCCTTGAACTTCAACAACTTTTAGAGAGGGAGAAGTTGTAAGTTTTTTTGGTTTTCAACTGGAGAGTATTTGGCTAATTACTTTTTTCTTTCTCTTAGCCGCCACTGTAGAAGTTTATGGATCCCTACCCTCTTGGATGGTATGACACCCCTCTTGGATTTAAATTCCTCGACAGCTTTAGAGATAGACTCTACTTTTTAAAATAATTTATCCTATCAGTTCTTGCACTCTTTGCATTTTCAAAGAGAACATGAGGGTGAAGGGGGTGAGATAGACCATTGTAAGGGTGAGAAGGACTGGTGTTAAGGTGAGAATAACCTATGAAAGGAGTGTTTTCAAACATATTTATTTTTTCTTGAGCATCAAGATGCTAATCATCACGACTGGTAGCAGCATCAGCATTACCATAGTTGCCACCAATGTCAATAACTCCACCAGTAACACCCCTAGAAGCAACACCCAAATCTGTTACAGCAGGTTGGTGATGAAGAGCCTCTACTTATGGTTGTTTCTACAGCTAATTCCTTCTTTATTTACTCCATTTTGGGGTCTTCTATTGAATCAACAAGACCTAGAGTAATTAAAAAAGTCATCCCAACTCCTACTCAGTATACACGATCCATGGATGCACAACCTATAAAAAAACAAATACATTTAAATCATATAATAATTTCTAGTCAGTTTGGTTACATGCTAACATAGACAACTTATGCAATAGATGATCTATCTATCGCTATAGTTGACTTGTCTATCATAATAAATTAACCATATATTACATCAGATTACCCATTTATTGCATAATTTATAGTAGATGGGTAGTTTGTTGAGTCGGGTTCAGAGAACTAAAGCAATAGATAGGTAATCTGTTACAAAATATGAATCATTTGTTACAACAATTTACCCATCTGTTGCACTAGTCACAATAGACAGGTAATCTATTACAAAAGATAACCCATCTATCGCAACAGATGGCACATCTGCTTTAATATCTTTCTTTGAGTCAAATTATTTTACTTAAAAGAAGACATACTGCATCATTCGAAGGGTTAAAGATACCAGCTTCCTTAATTCTTGTGTTGCTCTTTGCATCCAACCACCTAAGGATCTTTAGATGAGAAACCTCATCTGGGTAATCCTTGACCTACTTTTGGAGGGGAGAAATGGGTTAAAATGCCTAAGACTAAAAATGTAAATAGAAACCAAGCAAAAAAAAATTCATAATAATTATTCAATATAAATTAATGGATGAGTAAAAAAATAGTGATTAAATTTACCATGAAAGCCCAAGGAAAGCCATACAATGTGATCGTCTTTGGGGATAGCTTTGACAGTAAATATTTAACAGTCAACTTATAGCTGTCATTTTCCCAGGAATAACTGTTGAGTTTCTTAAAATCTTCAGCAAGCACCAACAAATCATCTTCTATGACTTTGTTGACGTCTCTTGCCAATATAATGGAATGGACAAACCAAACTAAGAATAATTGCTCCTTGTACTTTATTGGTACAATTTATCCTTGAGATACTATATCAACGTTCTGGCTTTGTAGCTACATACAATAATGTCGAACAACCCATCTATTTTTTCCTTGTGTTTGTTGGTTTTGGTGGGTGGTCGCTTGGACAATGCCTTTTCTTTATTTGATGGTGGTGGTTTGGCTGTCATGCTTGCCTTGAACTTTTTATGGGGCATTTCCTTGATAAGAGGTTCATTTGGATGATCGCATCTCAATCCTGTTACTATGGTAAACTCTTTCATTCCAAAACAAACTGGCATGCCACAGTAGCTGATCCAGATTTCATCCACTTTTTGTCCCCTCCTTCGAATCTTTATCACCCCCCATACTTGATCCTGTGCTTTAGAAGACCATATACTATTCTCATTTGAAAATGAGTAATGTTGTCCTTAGCCAAATCAAGAAAGTGTCCAAAGCAATTCTTCTTAAAAAATTCATCTAGTTTTCCATTCTTCATAATTTTCCTAAAGTCATCAAAAGGTTTCCCCAACTGATATTTAAGTACCAAATCACCAGTTAGTTCTGCAGGGTCATCTATCAGCATCGTAACTTAAAACCTGTCAATACTAATAGTTTTGATAGGATCATGCTGGGATATCAATCTTAATTCATACCCCATTGGTGATGCATTATCATCATGTTGATTGATGTTGGGTGTATTTATGCATTCTAGCCTTGCTATTTTAGCCTTTTTAGCCTTGTTTTGAGGATGATTCATGTGATTAATGTGTTTATAAAGTGATAAATATGCATATAAGTGTCCATGAATGTGTTTACAATATTTAATGGTGTTTCCACATAAGTTTTGATTCAAATTGATCATTTAGAAATCAACTGAGAAAACTAATGTGGCTAGCTTGAGCTAGGTGTTTTTCTAGTCTATCGTGTTGGATTCTAATGTGCTTAATGAATTTCTGAGGTTGTTATTGTTCATTTACATATGAAACAACTTTTTAATAATTATCAAGGGTCAATTGGATCAATCCAAGGGTCAAAATAATAAGTTAGAGATCAAAGTGAATAAAGCCTATGCTTAGCTCGTGTTTCTAGTTCACCGTGTTGATGTTGTGTTGTTTTGAGCTCTAAATTATTTTAATCCTATAGGATGCTTGTTAAATGTACTATTATTATATATGAAGGATTTAAAATCTTCAAATCAAGTTTAAGCAACTCAAAAAGGCTTGGAATGGATCACGGAAGCACAAAATACAGCTTGATGCAAATTTGGACATCTGAAATGTATTGGGTGAGTGAGGGCACGTGAAAATAGATCTTGGAACATGAGTCACACCACTGGATTAATAAGGCACCCAAAATAGTGAACCAATGCAAATTATATGCAATGTGACCCTCTTTCAATGCGATAACTAATACGGCGCGTCACTGTTTCCATAGAATACAAAAATTGAATCCTTGTTCAACAAGGCATGGGCTATTTATTCAACTATAAATAGGACCTTATACACATTTTTATTTGTTCTTGGACGTCTTTGGAGATTGAGGGGCTGCTATAACTTCATCATTTTAGGTTTTTCTTATTTTAATTTAGTTCATTCATGTCTTTAGTTATTAATTACAATCTTGTGATTACGATTATGACTATGCGTGGCTAAACACCCTTTTTCCAAGGTTAAGACCAAGATTATGACTACTTTCATTTTGAATTAAGTTTGTTATGTTTATTATCATTATTGGCTGTTTTTTTTTAACTATTTTAAGGATTAGCTACCCTTAGAATGCATCAATTGTCAACTTTGTGAACTCGGGAGAGGGAATAGGGCGATAGAACATAGGAATAAACAAAGTATGGTTTATATTATTTTATGAAATAAGGAATTCAAATTAGTGTCTAGGACAGGGATTGTAATACCTCGCATATTTCTAAGCTAGGAAGTGAATAAGTATTCCTATGTATGAAATCTCCTATCCTGTGATTCATACTTGAGTACATGACTTACCATGAATATCCTAGTGATAGGATAGCTTATGATTCATTAAGCATGTTCATATGAGTCACTTAAGGTAATAAAAGCTAAGAGTTTTTGAATCCATCAAGTTTTAGTGTTTGATTTTGCAAGGGTTATCTGTGAACGAGTATAACTCGATGTTAATATGGTATTTTGGATAATTTAGACCCACCAAATTGTAGAGAATAGAATTAGCTTTCCAACGATACCAATTTCTCCTTAATCCAATACCCAAGCAAAAAGTTATGTCCATTTTTGAGACAGACAGTAAGCATAGGCGATTGGTTAGGCACCACCTAACCCAATCATAGGCTATTGGTTAGGCACTGCCCAATTCAAGCATAGGCTATCACTTGGGCGCCACCTAAGCCAATTCCAGGTGTAAAAAACACTCCGTCTTGAGTTATTTTAAAGGTAATTAAGTCTTTAAATACTCCTAACACGTCCCTAAACTTAAACCTACGAAATATATATCTTCTAAACATATTACAACCCTATTTTCATCTCAAAGCTCATCATCCAAGAGCACTAAAGGAGAAAAACAACTAGGGTTGCGTAATTAAGCTTGAAGATCCGATTTCAAGGAAATTCCTCCGTCAATCATCAAGAATTTTCCTTCTAAGGTATGCGTAGTGTTCATGTATGGATTCAATTCATTCATAGAGTTCAAGAATCAATCTTTGAAATACAAAAGCTTGGTTGATTATGGTGATGTGATCATACCCATATTGATGCTTGTTTGTTTTCCTCTTTTTTATTATAAAGTATGATTTCTATATTGTTGGATGTTGATGATCATGTTGTTGATATTGGGTGATTCCAAAGATGGAATCTTTATATGTTTTTGTGAATTCATGATATCATATGAGTTGGAAACATGTAAATTTGGTTGTTCATGATGTATAATTTGATGAATTCACCTATGCTTAAGATGTGCATGTAAGGTGTTTGATAAAATGCCTAAGGAACTAAAAATCATGCAATATAGATAAATTGTGACTAACTGAAGGATTTATGACATGCCCGTACGTTCCAATGACTTCTATGTTATTGATGTGCCTTGTAAATGTTGTTGGAATACCCATGAACTATTCTAATGAGTTTATGCTATGTTTACTTGCAAATTCTACTTATGAACTAGATGTATGATAACCATGAAATCCACATGAACTTTCATGCTATTAGTATGTGTTGCCAATATGATTATGCAATAAACATGATATTAAGATTGTGCAAGTACTTCCATGTGATATGAAATCCTTTCCATGCAATACATTGTTGATAACCGTGCATAGTATGAGATCCCTACTTATGATATTATATATTATAGACTCTACTCTTATGATCAAGTCAGTCATGTGCGTCAGTTTCCTTCCATCGAGTCCTGGGGGTACTTGTACCCGAAAAATATAGCTGTGTGCCTAGAGCCATGTCATGTTTTTACGATACTCTCAGTCAAGCCATGATCTATAGAATTCAGTCAGTCATGTGACTCAGGAAAACTCAGAAATCTCAGTAATCTCAGTAGTCCAGTAATCTCAGTAATCATAGTGTTCAGTAACCTCAGCAACCTCAGTATTCACAATCAATCTTAGTAACTTCAGTACTCTCAATCAGTTGTCAGATATCAGTAATATTCTATCAGTCAATGGAATTCAGTAAGATCAAGTCATGCACAGTTAGTTATTCATGTCCATTCCCTCCATATGGGAATAGAGGTTAGCACCGAGTGAACCGAAGGATGGGAACTCACCCGCCAGTTCAAGGTGTGATTCTTCGTAGCAATCCTTGTGTTCCAGAACTACGTAGCCAGCGTAGGTTGAGACATCTTAACCCGTTAGCTTAGGGTTGATGAGGTGGCTTAGCCCGTTAGTTTAGGGTTCCCACCGTTCTCATTGAGTACCCGCCAGATAAGGGTCACTCACAGGTGTCTTTACTAGTGGCGCGGTATTAACACTCCTCCAGTCGGGGCAGAGATTGGACCCCAGCTTAGCCATAACGGCATACACGGGGCATGTCGATTAAACACTACTTCCTACAGTTTCAATATCAGTCTCAGTAAAAGAACTCAGATAGTTCTTCAGATTTTAGTATATATAGGACTGTCAGATACAGTCATCCATGTTATCAGTTTCAGTATCAGTCAGGGCAGTTATCAGTAAACCATGTATTAGCTTACAAGTCATGCTATCACGTATTCACGGTCCTAGTTTCTATATATGTGTGTTTGCACTCCCATGTTCATATTAGTAAGTCAGTGTTGTTTATGCATGAAACCCTTTATATTCATCCTACCTTCCTCGTATACTAAATACTCCAGTTGTACTGACGCATTTGCGCTATGGTGCTTTCTTTTCATGTTACACCATAAGTTTCAAGACACGAGCTCCAGCCCAGCAGTAGCAGTAGCGTTCCAGTCGCAGAGACACAGTGAGTCCTCATTGATTCGAGGACAATATGATTTGATTCATCTATTTATTCTTCAGTTTAGTTTTATGGAGTTAGTTGGAGACATGTTCCTTCAACTCCTTATTCAGACAGTTTAGAGGCTTTCAGATCTACTTTTAGATCTACGTTCAGATTGAGTTGTTTTGAGTATTTTCACCTACATGATTGTATTCAGTTGAACCTTTTGGCCTTACAGTTCCATGTATTCCATATTATTATATTATGATTTGCAGTATACAAGTATAGATATCAGTCATGGGTTAGCTTGTGGTCCCTCGGGGTCATGAGTACCATGTAGCATTTCGGTTCAGCAAATTGGGGTGTTACAAACTTGGTATCAGAGCCTAAGGTTCAATAGAGTCCTAGGAAGTCTGAAAGCCGCATCTAGTAGAGTCTTGTACATGGGTGTGTTGCGCGCCACATTTATGTGCGGAAGGCTATAAGATGTTTTAGTAACAGTCCCCTTTCTTCATTATTCATGTCATGCTAGTGAGCATAATCACAAGTTAAACTCTCAGTCTAATCCATTCTTCTCTTATTCCAGACCATGGCCCCAAAGAGAAGAAACCAGCCACTTCTCAGCCCGAAGATCTTTTGGGCGAACATGTTTCCCATGAGGAGTTTAGAGCCGCATTTACCACACTTGCTCCATCCATGGCTGCACAGAATAAATGGCCACCAGTCATTCCGTCCAATCCAGTGGCCACTCCTAAAGCAACTAGGGTTCGAGACTTCACCCGGATGAACCCTCCATCTTTTCATGGGTCTAAGTCTGATGAGGACCCTCAGAAGTTCATTGACCAAGTCTAGAAGGTCATTGACATCATGGGTGCGACTTCTATTAAGAGTGTTGAGTTATCCACCTACCAATTACAGGATGTTGCTCATGGTTGGTACAAACAGTGGAAGTCTCAAAAGTTAGATGATGCAGGCCCTATCGAGTGGGAGAAATTTGTCACAGCCTTCTTAAATAGATTTTTTCCCCAAGAGCTGAGAAAAGGCAAAGTTCTTGAGTTCATCAACCTTAGACAGGGGAATATGATGATTAGGGAGTATTCTCTCAGATTTACTCAGCTAGCCAGGTATGCTCCTCATGTAGTTGCAGACAATAGAGAGAAGATGAGCAAGTTCATGTCAGGGGTCAATGATAGGATGGTAAATGAGTGTAGGTCTACAATGCTGATCGATGATATGACCTTAGCAAGACTCATGACCCATGCCCAACAAGTAGAAGAGCAGAATTTTAAGACTAAGGAGAGGCAGAACAAGAGAGCAAGGTCAGGTAATTTCAACTTTGGTCACCCTTAGTCAGATGGAGAAAACCGTTCATAGTTTTGCTCCAAGTTAGCCGTTCCAGCTCCTTCCTCTGCCAGCGCTCCAGTGCCAAAGTTTAGAGACGTTAATAGAGACAAAGCGCCAGGCTCTAAATCTCAGAGCAGTGTTAGAAGTGCCTAAATGAATCCCCTTTGTCAGACTTGTTGTAAGAATCACAAAGGCATTTGCAGAGCTGGTAGTGATGTCTATTTTGGTTGTGCCAAACCAGGCTACAGAATTAGGGAGTGTCTACAGTCAAGTCTTCAGGGTCAGCAAAATTATTCTACAGCTCAGTCCAGTCGCCCAAACCAGTAGGGTGCTATTTCCAGTGCTACCAGTGGGCAACGCCCAAACAGACTCTATGCTCTTTAGTCCTGATAGGATCAGGAAAATTCTCCTGATGTCATTACTAGTACGTTACAGATTTTCTATGTTCATGTTTATGCTTTGCTAGACCCAGGTGCATCTTTGTCTTTTTTACTCCATACTTAGCAGGCGATTTCAAAATTATTCCCAAAGTCCTAGTAGAGCCCTTCTCAATCTCTACCCCAGTGGGTAAAACCATCATAGCTCGGCGGGTATACAGGAACTGCCCGATTATGATATCTCAGAAATCCACATCAGCAGATTTAATGGAGTTAGAGATGACTGATTTTGATGTCATTCTTGGCATGGATTGGTTTCATTCTTGCCGTGCCACAGTTGACTGCAAAAATATGATAGTTCAGTTTCAGTTCCCAAATGAGCCCATCCTAGAGTGAAAGGGTAGCATTTTAGCGTTTAGGGGTCAACTTGTTTCCTACCTTCGGGCAAAGAAAATGATTTCTAAGGGGTGTGTGTATCATCTCGTGCATGTTAAAGATTCTAGTTCTGAACATCCCAGCCTCGACACAGTCCCTGTTGTTGATGAATACTCAGATGTCTTTCCTAAAGATCTTCCAGGCATTCCTCCCAAAAGGAAAATACACTTCGGCATAGACCTTCTTTCGGATACTCAACCTATTTCTATTCCGCCATATAGAATGACATAAGTAGAACTCAAGGAACTGAAAGATTAGTTGAAGAATCTCTTAGATAAAGGATTCATCAGACCCAGCATTTCCCCATGGGACGCGCCAGTATTATTCATGCACAAGAAAGACGGTTCTCTCAGGATGTGTATTAATTACCATCAGCTCAACAAGGTCAAGGTCAAGAACAAATATCCTCTTCCCAGGATTGATAATCTATTCAACCAACTTCAGGGTGCCAGTTACTTCTCTAAGATAGACCTCAGATCAGGCTATCATCAGCTCAGAGTTAGAGAATGTGACATTCCGAAGACATCTTTCCATACTTGGTATGGTCACTTCGAATTTTTAGTCATGTCATTTGGTCTTACCAATGCCCTAACAAATTTTATAGATTTGATGAACCGTGTGTTCTAGCAGTACTTGGACATGTTTTTCATAGTCTTCATAGATGATATTCTGGTCTATTCTTGCATAGAGCGTGATCATAGAGACTATCTCAGGATTGATCTTCAGACTCTCAGGGATCACCAGTTATTCGCTAAGTTTAGCAAGTGGGAATTTTGGCTAAGATCAGTAGCATTCCTTGGCCATATTATTTCCGGTGATGGAATTAGAGTAGATCCTTAGAAAACTGAGACAGTAAGAAACTGGCCCAGACCCATATCTCCATCAGATATTAGGAGTTTCTTAGGTTTGGCTGGCTATTACAGATGGTTTGTCGAGGGATTTTCTTCTATTGCATCTCCCATGTCTAGATTGACTCAGAAGAAGATTAAGTTTTAGTGGTCAGATTCATGCGAGAAGAGCTTTCAAGAGTTGAAGGCTCGACTCACCTCCGCTTCAATTCTAGCTATTCCAGATGGTTCAGACGCTTTTGTAGTCTATTGTGATGCATCCAGAGTGGGTTTAGGTTGTGTCCTCATGCAGCATGGTAAGTTCATAGCCTACGCCTCCAAACAGTTAAATCCATATGAGAAGAATTATCCTACTCATGATCTTGAGTTAGCAGCGGTAGTTTTTTCCTTAAATATTTGGAGGCATTATCTCTATGGAGTTCATGTAGATGTCTTCACAGACCATAAAAGCCTCCAGTATGTATTTTCCCAGAAAGATCTCAATCTTTGCCAGAGAAGGTGGTTAGAGCTCTTCAAGGATTATGACATGAGTGTTCTTTATCATCCGAGCAAGGCCAATGTTGTGGCCGATGCTCTTAGTCAACTCTTCATGGGTAGTGTTTCTTACATTGAGGATAGTAAGAAAAAGATGGCTCAGGAGATCCATCAGCTTGCCAGACTAGGCGTTCGCTTAGTCGATTCTTTAGAGGGTGGTGTATATGTTCATAGTAGTTCTGAGTCATCTCTAGTTTCTGAGGTAAAAGAGAAACAAGACAGGGATCCTACCCTTGTCAAGCTCAAAGAGTCAGTTCAGAATTAGAAAGTTGAGGTCTTCTCCCAAGGGGGAGATGGTGTTCTTCGTTGTCAGGGTCGTCTATGTGTTCTAGGTATAGATGAATTGAGGCAGCGAATACTTGCAAAAGTGTATGGTGCATGATACTCTATTCATCCAGGGGTCACTAAGATGTACCGCGACATGTGGGAGATCTTTTGGTGGAGTAGGATGAAGAGAGATGTTGCAGAGTTTGTGGCTAAGTGCTCTACATGTCAGTAGGTTAAGATAGAGCATCAAAAACCTAGTGGCTCCATGCAAGAGTTCAACATTCCTACTTGGAAGTGGGAAGAAGTTAACATGGACTTCGTGATGGGTTTGCCTAGAACTCGTTATCAGCATGATTCAGTATGGGTCATTATAGATAGAATAACCAAGTCAGCTCATTTCTTTCCTATTCGTACTTTTTATTCTACCGAGGATTATGCCAAACTCTATATCAGGGAGTTAACCAGGTTACACGGTGTTCCACTATCTATCATCTCAGATAGAGGTACCCAGTTCACTTCTCACTTTTGGAAAGCATTCCAAAAGGGTCTTGGTACCTAAGTCCATCTCTGCACAGCATTTCATCCTCAGATAGATGGTCTAGCAGAAAGGACCATTCAAACTCTTAAAGATATGCTAAAGGCATGTGCAATTGAATTCAAGGGAAGTTGGGATGACCACTTGCCTTTGATTAAGTTTGCATACAACAATAGCTATCATTCTAGTATTCAGATGGCTCCATTCGAAGCTCTTTATGGTAGGAGATGTAGATCTCCGATTGGCTGGTTCGAAGTTAGGGAAGCCTCAGTCATAGGTCCTGACTTAGTATTCGACGCCTTAGAGAAAGTTTAGTTGATCAGGGAGAGACTCCGGGATTCTCAGAGCCGACAAAAATCCTATGCAGATATTTGTAGAAAGGATCTCGAGTTCAAGGTCAATGACTATGTCTATCTTAAGATCTCTCCCAAGAAGGGAGTGAAAAGGTTCGAAAAGAAAGGAAAACTCAGTCCCCGGTATGTCGGTCCCTTCAGAATTCTTTGTTGCTTTGGCAAGGTAGCTTATGAGCTTGAGTTGCCTTCAGATCTAGCCTCAGTCCATCCAGCCTTCCATGTCTCTTTGATAATGAAGTGCATAGGTGACCCAGCAGTTGTTGTCCCTATTCAGAGCATCAACATTCAGAACAACCTCTCTTATGAAGAGATTCCAGTCAAAATCTTAGATTATTAGACTCGTAGATTGAGGAACAAAGAAGTCCCTCTAGTCAAGGTTCTTTGACAAAATCAGTCTCATGAGAGAGCTACTTAGGAAGCAGAAGCAGATATGTGTACCAAGTCTCCTCACCTCTTCCCCACTAATTCAGATCAAGCTTAAGGTAACAGTTCTCCTTAAGCTTATTAAGTTTCATGTTCATATTTCCAGGATAAACTTGGTACCTATTAACCATTTCATACTCAGTCATGCATTCATGTATCAGTTGTCCGTGCATCATATATGCACGAGTTCAGTATGTTGAGCATGTTAGTCATGAGATCAAGTTTCAGTTCAGGTTCTATTGTCTTGTATCCCTTCTCAGTAAATTCTCATTTGAGGACGAATGTTCCCAAGGGGGAGATATTGTAATACCCCGCATGTTTCTAAGCTAGGAAGTGAATAAGTATTTCTACATATGAAATCTCCTATCCTGTGATTCATACTTGAGTACATGACTTACCATGAATATCCTAGTGATAGGATAGCTTATGATGCATTAAGCATATTCATATGAGTCACTTAAGGTAATAAAAGCTAAGAGTTTTTTAATCCATCAAGTTTTAGTGTTCGATTTTGCAAGGGTCATATTTGAGAAAGTATAAATTGATTTTAATGTGGTATTTTCGCTGATTTAGACCCACCAAATTATAGAGAATCAAATTAGCTTTCTAACGATATAATTTTGCCTTAATCCAATACCCGAGCGAAAAGTTATGCCCATTTTCGTGAGAGACAATAAGCATAGGCGATTGGTTAGGCGCTGCCTAACCCAAGCATAGGTGATTGGTTAGGCGCCGCCCAACCCAAGCATAGGCAATCAATTGGGCGCCACCTAAGCCAATTCCAGGTGTCAAAAATACTCCATCTTGAGTTATTTTAAAGGTAATTAAGTCTTTAAATACTCCTAACACGTCCCTAAACTTAATCCTACGAAATATATATCTTCTAAACATATTGCAACCCTATTTTCATCTCAAAACTCATCATCCAAGAGCACTAAAGGAGAAAAACAACTAGGCTTGCATAATTAAGCTTGAAGATCCGATTTCAAGGAAATTCCCCCGTCAATCATCAAGAATCTTCCTTCTAAGGTATGCGTAGTATTCATCTATGGATTTAATTCGTTCATAGAGTTTAAGAATCAATCTTTAAAATACAAAAGCTTGGTTGATTATGGTGATATGATCAGACCCATGTTGATTCTTTTTTGTTTTTCTTTTTTTCATTATAAAGTATGATTTCTATATTGTTGGGTGTTGATGATCATGTTGTTGATATTGGGTGATTCCAAAGATGGAATCTTTATATGTTTTTGTGAATTCATGATATCATGTGAGTTGGAAACATGTAAATTTGGTTGTTCATGATGTATAATTTGATGAATTCACCTATGCTTAAGATGTGCATGTAAGGTGTTTGGTAAAATGCCTAAGGAACAAGAAATCATGCAATATAGCTAAATTGTGACTAAGTGAAGGATTCATGACATGTCCCTACGTTCCAATGACTTCTATGTTGTTGATGTGCCTTGTAAATGTTGTTGGAATACCCATGAACTATTCTTATGATATTATACTATGTTTACTTGCAAATTCTACTTGTGAACAAGATGTATGATAACCATGCAATCCACATGAACTTCCATGCTATTAGTATGTGTTGCCAATATGATTATACAATGAACATGATATTAAGATTGTGCAAGTACTTCCATGTGATATGAAATCCTTTCCATGCAATACATTGTTGATAACCATGCATAGTATGAGATCCCTACTTATGATATTATATATTATGGACTCTACTCATATGATCAAGTTAGTTATGTGCGTCAGTTTCCTTCCATCGAGTCCTGGGGGTACTTGTACCCAAAAAATATAAATGTGTGCCCAGAGCCATGTCATGTTTTCACGATACTCTTAGTCAAGCCATGATCTACAAAATTCAGTCAGTCATGTGACTCGAAAAAACTCAGAAATCTCAGTAATCTCAGTAGTCCAGTAGTCTCAGTAATCTCAGTGTTCAGTAATCTTAGCAACCTCAGTATTCACAATCAATCTTAGTAACTTCAGTACTCTCAATCTGTTGTCAGATATCAGTAACATTCTGCCACTCAACAGAATTTAGTAAGATCAAGTAATGCACAGTCAGTTATTCATGTCCAGTCCCTCCAGATGGGAGTAGAGGTTAGCACTGACTGAACCCAAGGATAGGAACTCACCCGCCAGTTCAGGGTGTGATTCTTAGTAGCAATCCTTGTGTTCTAGAACTACGTAGCCAGCGTAGTTTGAGATATCTTAACCCGTCAGATTAGGGTTGATGAGGTAGCATAACCCATCAGTTTAGGGTTCCCACTGTTCTCATTGAGTACCCGCCAGATAAGGGTCACTCATAGCTGTCCTTACCAGTGGCGCGGCATTGACACCCCTCCAATCGGGGCAGAGATTGGACCCCAGCTTAACCATAATGGCATACACAGGGCATGTCGGTTAAACACTACTTCCCACAGTTTCAGTATCAATCTTAGTAAAAGAACTTAGATAGTTCTTCAGATTTCAGTATATACAGGACTGTCAGATACAGTCATCCATGTTATCAGTTTCAGTATCAGTCAGGACAGATATCAGTAAACCATTTATTAGCTTACAAGTCATGCTATCACGTATTCACGGTCCCAGTTTCTATATATGTGTGTTTGCATTCCCACGTTCATATTAGTAAGACAGTGTTGTTCATGCATGAAACCCTTTATATTCAGCCTACCTTCCTCGTATACTCAATACTCCAGTTGTACTGACACATTTGCGCTATGGTTCTTTCTTTTCATGTTACACCATAGGTTCTGAAACACGAGTTCCAGCCCAGCAGTAGCAGTAGCGTTCCAGTCTCAGAGACACAGTGAGTCCTCATTGATTCGAGGACAATATGATTTGATTCACCTATTTATTCTTCAGTTCAATTTTACGAAGTTAGTTGGAGACATGTTCCTTCAACTCCTTATTCAGACATTTTAGAGGCTTTCAGATCTATATTCAGATTGAGTTATTTTGGGTATTTTCACCTACATGATTGTATTCAATTGAACCTTATGTCCTTACAGTTCCATGTATTCCACATTATTATATTATGATTTGTAGTATACAGGTACATATATCAGTCATGGCTTAGCTTGTGGTCCCTTGGGGTCATAAGCACCGCGTAGCATTCCGGTTTAGCAAATTGGGGTGTTACAGGGATGTACTTATATGCCTTACTTGATTCACACGTAGGATGATAGTTTAAAGAACTTTATTGAACTATTACATCTCCGCTCAATGATGTAGTTGTCAGGTTCAAATTAGGTAAACGGTTAGAGGTCAGGAGACAATAATCGTGTGATTAACCCTACAAATCAACAACCAAGATAAGCGATTTAATAAATGAAGTTCAATAACGTAGTATGATTGTTCATAAGCCTTAACATTGGATCTCTGCCCATTGATTGTTCGGATTCATTACTTTTCCTCTTTAGTTTAGTTACTCTTTAGTTTTCAATTCTAAAACTTTATTATTTACTTTTTCTAAATTATTAAACTATAATTGGGCAGTTGTCAACACAAGTTCCTGTGCGATCGATACTTGACTTTTTGAAGGCCACTTTACTACTTGGTAGACAATGTACACTTGCGTGTGCACTTGGGAGCTGTCATTGATCATCATCCTCTTTCTCACTTTCTACTTCCTCCTCTTCTTGATTATCATCATGTTGACCATCATCCTCTTTCTTACTTTCTACTTCTTCCTCTTCTTGTTTATCTTCTTCTTTCTCATCACTTTTATTATCCTCACCAACCTCTAAATACCCTTCTCCGCCTCCCTCAACAGTATTTTCATAACTTTTCTCAGCTTTATTTTTTCCGGTCTGAGACTGTTCAAGAAGTTCCTCCGAATCCATTTGTACTCTAGCCTTTTTTGTCAGGTGGTTAGAAGTTGATCCACTTTCAGTTTCTTTTCTTTTTGGAGACATATTTTAACCACAAAACATAAAAACAAAAGATACATTACATTTGATGACTGCATAATTATTAGAAAAAGGTAAGACAAATTTCAATAAAATTTTGATACGCCACATTACAAAAAAATATTCCAATGGATAACTCATCAGTTGGAATAAATGGAGAATCTATTTGAAAACCTATTTAATATCTCACAATAGATGTTCCACCTGTTGCAACATATGGACCACCAAGACCGCCAACATCACCACCAATACCACCACCAATGCCACCAAGACCATCAACACCATCACCAATGCCACCAAGACCACCACCAAGGCCACAAATACCAACACAACCACCAAGACCACCTACACCACCACCAAGACAACCAAGACCACCAATACTGGCACCACCAACAACAGCCACTAACAATACCACAAACACCATCCAATAATAAAACGATAGTCAACAAAATACTAAAACATAACTAGGATTTTCTTAGGTTTTCCTATATTTTTATCATTAAAACTCAAAATTGTTAACCCATTCTCATAGATAATACAACTAAAAGTCTTCATTTTAATCATTAACTAAAGAGCTTTAATTTTTAAAATAAAGAACAAATGTAAAAATTTTCTCGAACTCTGTTACCTGCAAAGATAGAGAAAATAATAGATACAAGCAAGAATGAAGTCAAAAATAACAACTATATGGATGAAAATAGGAAGAAAATCGATTTGTTTTGAAGGGTTGAGCAATATGTTGAAAAATTATTGTCTGTATTATTAAGAGAAAAAGAAAAAAGCGAGAACTCTAGATTTGAAATGATGAAATATTTTTCCCAAAAATGGATGATTTGTGTAGGTTGATTTGTATTTTGGAAAAGAATGGCAAGTTTTGAAATTGTTAAGTTGGTCCGAATTGATCTTTAATTATTTTTCAAAAAGAGATAGTTTTTAACCATTTCATCATATTAAATTATATTAAGTTCAACTGGAACATTGATGAATTTAGGTATTAGCTTAATAATAAGTTAATATGAATTGTTTAAACTCGCATTGATCAATTGATGACTCAGGTCGAGAGTAACACAATACCAACATCATGCAATTGCAAAGACTTAATTGAAATTATAGTTGAACCTATGAACTCATCCCTAGTTCTAGCTAATTTAATTTAGGTATTTGCTCAATAATAAGTTAATATGAATAGTTTTAACTCAGATTGATTGATTGTCAAGTCAGGTTGGGAGGAACGCAATACCAATATCATGCAATTGCAAAGATTTAATTAAAATTGTAGTTGACCCTATGAAATCATCCCTAGTTCTAGCTAAATTAATTTAGGTATTATCTTAATAATAAGTTAATATGAATCATTTCAACTCAGATTGATCGATTGACGGCTTTGGTCGGGAGGAATGCAATACCAATATCATGCAATTACAAAGACTCAATTTTAACTATAGTTGGCCATATGAACTCATCCCTAGTTCTAGCTAAATCAATTTAGTTATCAGCTTACTAATAAGTTAATATGAATTATTTTAACTCATATTAATCGATTGACGACTCAGGTCGGGAGGAACGCAATACCAACATCATGCAATTGCAAAGACTTAATTGAAATTATAGTTGACCCCATGAACTCATCCCTAGTTCTAGATTAATCAATTTAGTTATTATATCAATAATAAGTTAGTATGAATCATTTCAACTCAGATTATTCTATTGGTGACTCAGGTCGGGAGGATTACAATAACTATATCATGAATTGCAAAGACTCAATTAAAATTATAGTTGACTCTATGAACTCATACCTAGTTCTAGCTAAATAAATTTTGGTATAAGCTCAATAATAAGTTAATATGAATCATTTCAACTTATATTGATAGATTGACGAGTTAAGTTAGGAGGAACACAATACCAATATCATGCAATTGCAAAGACTCAATTGAAATTGTAGTAAACCCTATGAAAAAATCCCTAGTTCTAGATTAATAAATTTAGGTATTATCTCAAAAATAAGTTAGTATAAATCATTTAAACTTAGGTTGATCAATTGATGTAATACCCAATATTTCTAAGCAAGAAAATAAACCATTGTTCCTACGTATGAAACCTCCTATCATGTGATCCATATTTGAATACATGAATTGCAATGAGTATCATAGTAGGAATAGAGCTTATGATATGTTAATCATGTTCATAAGAGTCATTTAGAGTAAGGCAAGCTAAGAGCTTTTGAATCCATTAAATTTTAGTGTTTGATTTTGCAAGAGTCATGTTTGAATGAGTATAACTTGATGTATGTATGGTATTTTGATAGATTTATACTCACCAAATTTTATATAATCAAATTATCTTTCCAATGAAATCAATTTTACAAAAATCCAACACCTAAGGAAGAAGTTATGGATTTCCAAAATAGAGTGCGTCGCCTAACAAATCACCTAAGGCTGCTGGAATGGTTATGCCATAAGTTGTGCGACACACAACCTAAATTAGGCAATAAGTTGTATGCCACACAACCTAGCTTACACGATAAGTTGTGTGCCACATATCTTATGGCCCAAGTGACGTAAACACCCTATTTTTGAGTTATTTAAAGGGCAAAATGGGTATTTCCCACCCCTATATAAGCCTATAACATGGGATTTATCCCCAATTCAACCAAAATATAGTCACTTATCTCAAAATTCTCTCAAGAACAAGTTAGGATTCTCAATTAGGGATTCAAATTCAAGAAAATTCCATCTTAAATCTTCGTAGAATCACGTACTAAGGTATGCATAGTGTTCATTCATGGATTCCTTTCATCCATGAAGCCCAATAATCAAGTTTTAAACTATAAATTATGATATTCATACCATGGGTTGATTATGTTCATGTGGTAGTTGTTGTATGATTCCCAAGTTGGAATCTTTATGTATTTTTATGAAAATATCTCAGCATGTGAGTTGAAAACCATGAATTTTAGTTGGTTATGATATGTTAATTTGAGGACTATGCCATGCCTTAAGTCATGCAGCCTAAGCGTTTGATAAAATGCATAAGAGACTAGAAATTATGTAATATAGCTCAATTGTGATTTATGTGATAGATTTATATTTTAACCTTATGTTCAAATGACTCCCATGCTATTGATGTGCAATGTAGATGTTTGTTGGAATGCTCATGATATTAGAGTATGAAATTTTGACATTGAGTATATGCATTCCAACCATGTACAAGATTATGATAACTATGTACTTCATAAAATCCCCAACTTATTGTATTATGGATTGTTGATGTCGGTCATGTATTCAAGAATGTCATGCCTTGTCAGTTTCCTTCTATCGAGTCCTGGGGTACTTATACCTGACAATTTAGCTATATGCCTAGCCACAATGTTATGTTTTCATGATATCCTCAGTCAAGCCATGTTCAGTAGAATTTAGTCCGTCATGTGACTCAGGAAAACTCAGTAAACTTAGTAATCCCAGTAATCTTAGAAAGTTCAGTAATTTAGTAATCTCAGTAGTATTCCATCAGTCAACGGAACTTAATAAAGTCAGTCCAATATAGTTTAGTTAATCATGTTTAGTGTCTATTCAGATGGGAGTAGGATTTATCGCTGAGTGAACTCAAAGATGAGGAAACACACTAACAGTTAAGAGTGTGATCCTTAGAAGTAATCCTTGTGTTCCAAAACTATGTAGCCTGCATAGATTGAGATATCAACACTGTCGGATGATAGTTGATGAGGTGGATAAACACTATCAGATGAGGTTCCCACCATTCTCTTTTAGGAATACTGTCGATGAGGGTCACCCATAGCTTGTCTTAACCAGTGGCGCGGTATTGACACCCTTTTAATTAGAGTTACAGGTTGGACCCCAACTCAGCTACAATGCATTATTTCGGTAATATCTGTTAGATGACTACTTTCCATTGTATCAGTCTCAGTAAAAAAACTTAGATAGTTCTTCAGATTTTAGGACTATTAGATACATTAAACTCAGTACAGTACGAAACTCAGCTAGTTCCATCAGAACCTAGACTGTCAGATATAGTCGCTCAGTATCAGTTATATCAGTTATTAATAACTCATGTTATTAGTAATCAGACTCAATAGTCAGTACCATCATGAATTCAGTTACAGGCACTTATTCATACATGTATTCTCACGCTCATGTTATACAGTTAGTTAGCATTGTTCGTGCATTTGAACCCTTTGCATTCAGCCTACCTCATATGCATACCAGTATATTCAATTGTACTGACGTATTTGCACTGTGGTGTTTCATTCTATACCATAGGTTTAGAAGAACGAGCTCCAGATCATCAGTAGCATTCCAGTTTAAGTAGTCAGATTTTACAATGAGTCCTTATCATTCGAGGACATGATCATTACTTTATTTCTTTATTACACAGTTTATTTCAGTAGTTGGAGTTAGTTGGGGACATTTCCCATCAACTCTCTATTCAGATAGTTCAGTTTTAGAGGTTTTTCAAACTACAGTATGTTCAGACAGTTTTGTTTGAGTTTGTTTTTTGTATTGATATACCGTACTTTCAGATGTTAAGTTTTATCAGTTTTGAACTTTATGGCCTTTCAGCCTTTGTTTCCGTATTTACACAATATATTATACAGTGTTCAGGTACATATATCAGTCATGGGTTAGCTTGTGATCCTTCGGGGTCATGAGCACCGTGTAGCTTTTTGAGTACCTTATTTGGGGTGTTACAAATTTAGTATCAATGCCTAAGGTTCAATAGTGTCCTAGGAAGTCTGAAAGCCACATCTAGTAGAGTCTGGTACATGGGTGTGTTGTGTATCGTATTTATGTACAGGAGGCTATAAGATGTTTTAGGAATAGTTTTCCTTCTTTCAGTATTCATGTCGTGCCAGTGAGCATAATCTCAAATTAATCTCTCAGTCTAATATTTTTCTCTTTTGTTTACCGAACATGCCTCCCTAGAGGAGAACATAAAATCAGTCAGCCCCTTAGCCCGAAGATCCCTTGGGTGAACATGTCTCTCATGCAGAGTTCAGAGCTGCATTCACTACTTTTGCCCAGTCAGCTCAGAATGAACGACTAGTTGTCATTCCGGCCAACTCAGTAGCCAATTCAGCTATAGCCAGGATTCGAGACTTCACTCGAATGAATCCTCCATCTTTTTTTGGGTCTAAGGAATATGAGGACCCTTAGGAATTTCTTGATCAAGTTCAGAAGGTTATGGATATCATGGGGTGCACCAGTCTTTTTCGTGCGCAAGAAAGCTGGTTCTTTTAGAATGTGCATTGATTACCATTAGCTCAATAAATTTATGATCAAGAACAAGTATCCACTTCCCCAAATTGAAGACCCATTTGCCCAACTTCAAGGTGCCAGTTATTTCTCAAAAATAGACCTCAGATCATCCTATCATCAGCTCTGAGTCAGAGAATATGACATTTCAAAAATAGCCTTTCGTACTCGGTTTGGTCACTTTGAATTCCTAGTAATGTCCTTTGGTCTTACCAATGTCCCAGTATCTTTCAAGGACTTGTGAATCATGTGTTGAAACAGTACTTGGACATGTTTGTCATAGTCTTCATAGATGATATTTTGGTCTATTCCCGCAGTGAGTATAATCATGAAGACCATCTCAAAATCATGCTTCAGACTCTCAGAGATCATCAACTATTCGCCAAATTTAGTAAGTGAGAGTTTTAGATAAGGTCAGTAGCATTCCTTGGTCATATCATTTTCGGTGGTGGCATTAGGGTTGATCCTCAAAAGACTGAAGTAGTAAGAAACTGGCCCAGACCTATCTCTCCATTAAATATCAAGAGTTTCTTGGGTTTGGATCGCTATTACAGATGGTTTGTTTAGGAATTTTATTCTATTGCATCCCCTAGGTCCAGATTAACTCAGAAGAAAGTTAAATTTTAGTGGTCAGATCTTTGTGAGAAGAATTTTTAGGAGTTGAAGACTCGACTCACCTCAGCTTTAGTCTTGTCTCTTCTAGATAGTTTAGATGGGTTCGTAGTGTATTATGATGGATCCAGAGTAGGTTTGGTTTGTGTCCTCACGTAGCATGGTAAGGTCATAGCCTACGCCTTTAGACAGCTTAAACCCCATGAGAAAAATTATTCGACTTATGATCTTGAGTTAGCATCCGTAGTATTTTCCTTAAGGATTTGGACGCATTATCTATACGGAGTTCATAAAGATGTGTTCACAGATCAGAAGAGCCTTCAGTATGTCTTTTCCTAGAAAGATCTCAATCTTCCTTAGAGGAGGTGGTTAGAGATCTTGAAAGATTATGACATGAGTTTCCTTTACCATCCAGGCAAGGCCAACATAATGGCCAATGCTCTCAGTAAACTGTTTATAGGTAGTGTTACTCATGTTGAGGACAGTAAGAAGAACTTAGCTTAGGAAATCCATCAGCTAGCCAGACTAGGTATTTACTTAGTCGACACAGAAGAGGATGATATATGGGTTCAGAGTAGTTCAGAATCATCTCTAGTTTCTAAGGTGAAATAAAAGTAGGATAGATATCCTAGCCTTGTCAAGTTGAAAAAGTCATTCAAAGACTAGAAAGTAGAGGTTTCCTCCAAGGGAGAGAGAGTGGTTTGCATTGTCAAGGTCGTCTTTGCGTTCCAGGTGTAGATGACTTGAGGCAATGAATTCTTATAGAAGCGTATGGTGCGTGCTAATCTATTCATCCAGGGGCCACTAAGATGTACCACGACTTACGGGCAATCTATTGGTGGAGTAGGATGAAGAGAGATGTCGCAAAGTTTGTGGCTAAGTGCTCTACATGTTAGCAGGTTAAGATAGAACATCAGAATCCTAGTGGGTCCATATAGGAGTTCATTATTCCTACTTGGAAGTAGGAAGAAGTAAACATGGACTGTGTAACGGATTTACCTCGTACTCGTCATCAGCATGATTTAGTTTGGGTCATTTAGATAGGATAACCAAATCAACTTATTTTCTTCCAGTCCATACCTCTTATTAAGCCGAGGATTATGCCAAACTCTACATCAGAGAGTTGCTCAGATTGTACAGTGTTCCACTATCTATTATCTCAGACTGAGGTACCCAGTTCACCTCTTATTTTTGGAAAGCATTCTAAAAGGGTCTAGGTACCCAAGTTTATCTCAGTATAGCTTTTCATCCTCAGACAAATGGTCAAGTGAAAAGGACAATTCAGACTTTAGAATATATGGTAAGGGCGTGTGCAATTGATTCCAAGGGTAGTTGGGATGACCACTTACCTTTGATTGAGTTTGCATACAACAACAGCTACCATTTTAGTATTCGGATGGCTCTATTCAAAGCTCTCTATAGTCAGAGATACAAATCTCTAGTCGGTTGATTTAAAGTTAGTGAGGCCTCAGTTATAGGGCCTGACTTAGTATTTAATGCCTTAGAAAAAGTCCAGTTGATCAGAGAAAGACTTCGGGCTGCCTAGAGCCGCCAGAAGTCTTACGTAAATATGCGCAGAAAGGATCTTGAGTTCGAGATTGGTGATTATGTCTAACTAAAGATCTCTCCCATGAAGAGAGTGAAGTAGTTTAGTAAGAAGGTAAAGATCAGTCCTTGATATATCGGTCCCTTCAAAATTCTTAATCGTTTTGGCAAGGTAGCTTATGAGGTCGAGTTACCTTCAGATCTAGCCTCAATTCATCCAGTCTTCCATGTCTCTTTGCTCAAGAAGTGCATATGTTACCCAACAGTTGTAGTCCTTATTCAGAGCATAGATGTTCAGAACAACCTCTCTTATGAAGAGATTCCAGTTGAAATCTTAGACTATCAGACTCGCAGACTGAGGAACAAAGAAGTCCCTCTAGTCAAAGTTCTTTGGTAGAATTAGTCCGTTGAGGGAGATATTTGGGAAGCAGAAGCAGATATGAGAACCAAGTATCCTTACCTCTTCTCCACTAACTTAGACTCAGCTCAAGGTAAAAGTTTTTCTTAAGCTTTTTAGTTTTATGTTCAGATTTTAGTTACAAGCTTCGTATTCAGGTCATGTTCAGATCCCCATTATAAACTTGGTATTAGTTTTCATTGCATGTTTAGTCAAGCATTCAAGAGTCATTTCAGTCAAGTATTCATGCATTAGACATGCATGTTCAGTAAAGAAGCTCATCTTATTAATAATTTAAGTCATGCTTTTACAAGGAACAACTCAGTCAGATATCTATACATCAGATATACATATTCAGTATGAGATTTAAGTATACCAGTAGTTCCAGTCATATAGTTATGTTTCAGGTGTTTATGCCCCTTAAGTAAGTCCAGTCCATCAGTAATCTCAGTCTAGCCAGTCCCATTCGAGGACGAATGTTCCTAAGGGGGAGATATTGCAATGCCCCATATATTTCTAAGCTAGAAAATAAACCATTGTTCCTACCTATGAAACCTCCTATACTGTGATTCATATTTGAGTACATGACTTGGAATGAGTATCCTAGTGAGAAGAGAGCTTATGATGTATTAAGTGTGTTCATAAGAGTCACTTAAAGTAAGGCAAGCTAAGAGCTTTTGAATCTATCAAGTTTTAGTGTTTGATTTCACAGGATTCATCTTTGAACGAGCATAACTTGATGTATAAGTAGTATTTTTCCAGATTCATACCCACCTAATTGTAGAGAATTGAATAGCTTTCCAACGATAGCAATTTTACCAAAATCCGACATCCGAGCAAGAAGTTATGGCTTTACAAAGTGGAGTGTGTTGCCTAACAAATCGCCTAAGGCTACTAGAATGGTTATGCCATGAGTTGTGCGATGCATAATCTAACTTAGGTGATAAGTTGTGCGCCGTACAACCTAGCTTACGCGATAAGTTGTGTGCCGCATATCTTTTGGCCCAAGTGATGTAAACACCCCATTTTTGAGTTATTTTAAGGGAAGAATGGGTATTTCCCACCCCTATATAAGCCTATAACATGGGATTTAGTCCCAATTCAACCAAAACATAGTCACTTTTCTCAAAATTCTCTCAAGAGCAAGTTAGGATTCTCAATTGGAGATTCAAATTCAAGAAAATTCTACCATAAATCTTTGTAGAATCACGTACTAAGGTATGTATAGTGTTCATTCGTGGATTTCTTTCATCCATAAAGCCCAATAATCAAGTTTTAATCTATAGATTATGATATTCATGCTATAGGTTGATTATGTTCATGTGGTTGTTATTGTATCATTCCCAAGTTGGAATCTTTATGTGTTTTTATGAAAATATGTTAGCATGTGAGTTGAAATCCATGAATTTTAGTTGGTTATGATATGTTAATTTGAGGACTATGCCATGCCTTAAGTCATGCAACCTAAGTGTTTGATAAAATGCATAAGAGACTATAAATTATGCAATATAGCTCAATTGTGATTTATGTGATGGATTCATATTTTACCCTTATGTTCAAATGACTCCTATGCGATTGATGTGCAATGTAGATGTTTGTTGGAATGCTCATGATGTTAGAGTATGAAATTTTGACATTGAGTATATGCATTCCAACCGTGTACAATATTATGATAACCATGTACTTCATGAAATCCCCAACTTATTTATTATAGATTGGTGATGTCGGTCATGTATTCAAAAATGTCATGCCTTGTCAGTTTCTTTCTATCGATTCCTAGGGTACTTGTACCCGACAATCTAGCTGTGTGCCTAGAGCCAGTGTCATGTTTTCATGATATCCTCAATCAAGCCATATTCAGTAGAATTCAAACAGTCATGTGACTCAGGAAAACTCAGTAAACTCAGTAATCCCAGTAATCTTAGAAAGCTTAGTAATCTCAGTAGTATTTTGTCAGTCAACGAAACTCAATGAACTCAGTCCAGTTCAGTTCAGTTAATCATGTTAAGTATCTATTCAGATGAGAGCAGGATTTAGCACAGAGTGAACTCAAGGATGAGGACACACACTGACAGTTGAAGGTGTGATCCTTAGAAGCAATCCTTGTATTCCAGAACTATGTATCCAACAATGTTGAGACATCAACACTGACAGATGAGGGTTGATGAGGTGGATAAACACTATTAGATGAGGGTCCCACTGTTCTCTTTTGGGGACACTGTCAGATGAGGGTCACCCACAGCTTGTCTTTACTAGTGGCGTAGTATTGACACCCTTCCAATTAGGGTTACAAATAGGATGCCAAATCAGCTATAATGCATTATTTGGGGCATGTCAGTTAGATGACTACTTTCCACAGTCTCAGTCTCAGTAAAAGAACTCAGATAGTTCTTCAGATTTTAGGACTATTAGATACACTCAATCCAGCATAGTACAAAACTCAGCTAGTTTCATCAGAACCTAGACTGTTCAGATACAGTTGCTCAATATCAGTTATATCAGTTATCAGTTACTCATGTTATCAGTAATCAGATTCAGTAGTCAGTACCATCATAAATTCCGTTACAGGTACTTATTCATGCATGTATTCTCACGTTCATGTTATACAGTCAGTTAGCATTGTTTATGCATTTGAACCCTTTGCATTCAGCCTACCTTACATGCATACCAATACATTCAATCGTACTGACGCATTTGCATTATGGTGTTTTATTCTATACCATGGGTTTAGAAGCACGAGCTCCAGAGCATCAGTAGCATTCTAGTTTTAGCAGTAAGTGTTAGCAGTGAGTCCCCATCCTTCGAGGACATGAGCATTACTTTATTTCTTTATTACATAGTTTATTTCAGTAGTTGGAGTTAGTTGGGGACATGTCCCATCAACTCTCTATTCAGACAGTTCAGTTTTAGAGGCCTTTCAGAGTATAGTATGTTTGGACAGTTTAGTTTTAGTTTGTTTTTGGTATTGATATACCGTACTTTTAAATGTTATGTTTTATATAATATATTATGCAGTGTTCAGGTACATATATCAGTCATGGGTTAGCTTGTGGTCTTTTAGGGTCATGAGCACCGTATAGCATTTAGGGTACCAGATTTAGGGTGTTACAATTGATGACTCAGGTCGGGAGGAACGTAATAACTCTATTATGTAATTGCAAAGACTCAATTGAAATTGTAGTTGACTCTATGAACTCATCCCTTGTTCTATCTAAATCAATATAGGTATTAGCTCAATAATAAGTTAATATGAATTATTTCAACTCAGATTGATCAATTAATGACTCAGGTCGAGAGGAATGCAATACCAACATCATGCAATTGTAAAGACTCAATTGAAATCGTAGTTGACCCTATGAACTCATCCCTAGTTCTAGATAAATCAATTTAGGTATTATCTCAATAATAAGTTAACATGAATCGTTTCAACTTATATTGATCGATTGATGACTCAAGTCGAGAGGAACACAATACCAACATCATGCAATTGCAAAAACTTAATTGAAATTATAGTTGGCCCTATGAACTCATCCCTAGTTCTAGCTAAATCGATTTAGGTATTAGCTCAATAATAAGTTCTATGAATCATTTGAACTTAGATTGATCTATTAATGAGTCAGGTTGGGAGGAACGCAATATCAATAGCATGCAATTGCAAAGACTTAATTGAAATTTTAGTTGAACCTATGAGCACATCCCTAGTGATAGCTAAATCAATTTAGGTATTAGCTCAATAATAAGTTAATATGAATTATTTCAACTCAGATTAATCGATTGATGACTCAGGTCAGGAGGAATACAATGCTAATATCATGTAATTGCAAAGACTCAATTGAAATTATAGTTGACCCATTGAACTCATCCCTAGTTCTAGCTAAATCAATTGTAAAAAAATCTGTTGCAGCAGATTACTTTTTTCTTGTAAATTATCAAATAGACATTTGCATCTATTGTGATAAATGACTTAGTTGTTCGAAGTTTTTAAATAGATATTGATATCTATTGGAATAGAGTTGTCTATCTATTGTAAATTATCAAATAGACATTTGAATCTATTACAATAGATGACTGAGCTATTGGAAATTTTCAAACAGATATTGATATCTGTTGCAACAGATGAGATATCTATTTGAATTTTTTTTTATTTTAAAGCAATTTTCCATCCGAAATAAAAAAGATAAAATACTAAGGTGGTAAAAGATATTTATTGGATAACTCAAAAATCTTCTCCTTGAGTTGTCATATCTTGTCTTTTTAATGTCACCCATCTCCTCGTGCCCGTCAAAGTTATTAATGAATATTTAAACCCATCTTTAGAATTATCTCTCCTTCAGCCATAAATTAATTTATCTTTCTTCTTTTTCTTTCTCTTCTCTTTAGGGTAATGTAACCGTCTCTTTTTTTTCTCTATTTTCTCTCTTTTCTCTTCTATTCTTCATGAGGATCCTTTCAGATCTCAATTGATCTATATATTTTCTCAACTAAAATTGTTATTTTGATCTCCTTGATTTTGACATTGCAGGTATGGTTTCTATTACTCTTTCATTCTCATCTTCTTCTTTGCAAGTTATTTAAATTAGTTATTTACATATGTTTTTATTAATTATCCATTATCCATATCCTATTTATTGAGAAAATTAAAGGAAAGGTGACTTTTAAGTCTTGAATGAATGAACTATTATTTTTATTAAAATGTGCAAAAAAGTCATCTATTGGGAGAACTTTAGAAGCCTTATTGGCAGTATCATTTTTTTGGATGTATTTTGTTTGTTTCTTTGTTATTGATGATGTTATTGATGTTGTTGGTGGGGTTGGTGTTGTTGGAACGTCTGGTGTTTGGGGTGTTGATGGTGTTGGAAAAATGGTGTTATTTCTTTATTGTTGATGTTGTTGTTGATGTTGCAATAGATGAAGCAATTGTTGGACAAATCAAACCACTAGCAAGGCTGGTTTGATTTATTCCAACAGATGACCCATATGTTGCAATATGTAGTTCATCTGTTGCAACAGATGTGTGTCCTGTTACAGCAGATTGCCCATCTTTTGAACAAATGGAAAATCTATTGCAATAGATGTGGAGTCTGTTGTAATAGATATGGAATTTGTTGTAACAGATATGTTGATACATATGGGTCAGCTGTTGAACAAATGTTGAAGTATGTTGACATTAATTATTTTTCTCTTGTTTATAGATATAAGGAAGTAAAAGTTGATCAACTTTTGCCCGACCAACACAAAAGGCTACATTAAAGATGGGTTTGGAGGAATAAGATACTTGCAGATGGAACCACTTCATATGTGGGAGGTATGTACTACTGATTATGTTATCATGAAAACATACATAAAGTACACTAATTTTGTAAATATTATTTTTTACTGATAAGGCATTGATCATTCAAACAAGATATTTGTAATTTTATAGTTAAGTTTGATAAGTCTAAACTAATAAGGCTCAGGGACCATGAAGATGATTTTGATACCCTTTTACGATTTAATGATAGTTGTTACTCAGGTTTATGTGTCAAGTTTTGTGAAGGGATTAAATTTTGGTGGCATTGTAAAAAGATTCAATAGTGATTGAACTGATTTTAAGGATTCAATGGACTTTTGAAAGGCCTCTGAAGCATCACACTGCTGCAACCAAGAACGAAAATCAATATAGTTATGTCCTAGGCCAAATTTATAAGGTTGAGTTGCTCAGGGTGATTGTTATATACCAGAAAGTGTGGTAGGAGAATACCTGTGATGGAAAAGGGAAGTTGATGAAGATTATATCATCTCAAACCTTATTAAGGAAGAAACACAGGGTACCAAGGAATTTGTAGCAAATCTGGACAATGAAATTATCTTAAAACATGAGAAATCTGAATCAAGTGCAAATATAAAAGTGTATCCATTAATGTTCTCTCAAAGAAAAATAGTGCAGCTGGACACTTTGCTAGGGAGCTGCGACTAGTTCGCGTGCTTGGAATGATCTCCTAAATAGAAAATAACAGAACACCAAGAAAGAAACTTTACAGGCACCGAGGGTCAAAATGATGTACAGTAAATCAAGAAAACTTGCCCCAAGAACTTCTGAAGTTAAAATAAGGAATCAAGTGAAGGCAACAATTTTTGAATTTTAAATTGCATTCCATGCCTTCTTGTTTATGGTTTTGATTAGATCCACTACTATTAACCTGATCGGAACCACAAACAAGATTGAAAGACAGATTGAGTATAATTACTTCCTTAGCAATATGGATGTAATTGATTGTGTTTTCTTGCCTTAGCATACTTTTAATATATCTTGGAGAAGATCAGATGCTTATTGTAGTATGTGAATTCCGTGTAGTTGCCAGAGCTCTTGAAAATTATCAAATGGATGGAAATGTAAACTGCACTAGTTTTGTTAACATATTAGTAGCTAAGCATGGAAAGCACTGGTGCAATTTACATTTCCATCCATTTGATAATTTTCAAGAGCTTTGGCAACTGTACGGGATTTACATACTACAGTAAGTTATCTCTCTTCTCCAAGATATATTGAAAGCATGCTAAGGATATAAAACACAATCAATTACATACATATTGCTAAGGAAGTAATTATACTCAATCTTGTTTTGGTTTCAATCAGGTCAATAGCAATGGACCTGATCAGAGCCATAAACAAGAAGGCATGGGATGCAATTTAAAATTCAGAAATTGTTGCCTTGGTTTGCTTCCTTATTTTAACTTCAGCTATTCTTTGCGTAAGTTTTCTTGACTTACTACAAATCATTTCAACCCTCAGTGCCTGCAAAGCTACTTTCTTGGTGTTCTGTTATTTTCTCTGTAGGTGATCATTCCGACTATGATAACTGGTCACAGTTCCCTAGCAAAGTGGCCAACTGCACTATTTTTCTTTGAGAGAGATGATAGACGAATTTTCATAATTGGATATAATTTTATATTTGCGCTTGATTCAGATTTCTCATGTTTTAAGTTAGTTTCATCGGCCAGATTCGCTAGAAGTTCCTTATTTGCTACCCTATGTTTTCTCTTCAATAAGGTCTCAGATGATATATTCTTTCATCAACTCCCCTTTTCCTTTTAGGTATTCTCCTACGGCTCCCCCTAGTGTGTAGTTATCTTCTCGAACAACCCATTCATATAAATTTTATCCAAGGGAATTTTTATTAGTTTTCCATTCTTGTTTACTGCAGTGGGAGGCTTGGAAGGCCTTCTCACAGTTCAATGTACTTTTAAAGTCAGTCCAGTCACAATTGGATCTCTGCAATGCCACCAAATATTGATCCCCTCTCAAAAGGTGACACGCATAAACATAAGCAACAATTATCTTTATCAATTTGAACCTATCAAACTTAACTGTACAATGCAAGATCCTATTTGAATAATCAATGCATAATCGGTTAAAAACTACATTCACAAAATTATTATACTTTATGTGTATTTTCTTGATGACCTTATCAGTAATACATAACTCCCACACATGAAAGCGGATCCATCCATCTGCATGCACCTTATTCTTCCTAGCCCATCTATGGCTTAATTTTAATAAATAGTTGACTAACCTGTTACAACAGATAACACGTCTGTTAAAATTATCAAATAATTATAGACATTTATTACAACAGATGATCAATCTGTTATAATAAACAACTTATCTGTTGGAAATAATCAAACATATATATATATATATTTGTTGCAACAGATTGTCAATATGTTGTAAATTATCAAACAGATAGAATATATTTTGCAACAAATTACCCATTTGTTAGATTTATTTGAAAGTAAATTTCTTTTCTTTTCGAAATACAATAAAGATAAAATATTGTATTTAGATCCGTTTTTTAATTTACATATTTGAAAAGTCACCTATTTTATTTAATTAAGAGATGTAATTATACGTAACTCCATTTATAGATATGGCCGATCTGTATTTGGACAAGGTGATTTTGTGTGACTCCTTGCGGGAACTTGAAAGGCAGATTCATGAACTCTGGTGGGAGTTGGGCACCATGAGAGCAAGGCTAGGAGGGTCCTGCTAATGCCGGATAATGATTGGCCGGTTGATAATAATAATAATAATAATAATAATAATAATAATAATAATAATAATAATAATAATAATAATAATAATAATAATAATAATAATAATAATAA